>NW_015161975.1:404683-418854 GCF_001447785.1 Gekko japonicus | reverse complement strand
CCCCCCAGGAAGAAAAGGGCCTTGCAATATCCCTCACCGTCCCCCATCCCACCCCGACATTTGCAACTGACCCAAGCCTGAACTCAAGCAGGGCCTGGACAACTTGTGGCCCTTGGAATGAGGAAGCCCTCCCCTCCCGGGAGAAAAGAAGGAGGAGGAGGAGGAGGGGAAGGGGGAGAAGGAGAAGAGGAGGAGGAGGAGATTGGATTTATGCCCCATGGCCCTTCACAACCCAAAGAAGTCTCAGAGCGTCTTACAAACTCCTTCCCCTTCCCCCTCCCCACAACAGACACTTTGTGAGGCAGGTTGGGCTGAGAGAGCTCTTCACAGAAACTGCTCTTTTTCAAGGACAGCTCTTATCAGAACTGTGGCTTGCCCAAGGTCACCCCGCCAGGTGCGAGTGGAGGAGGAGTGGGGGAATCAAACCTGGTTCTCCCAGATCAGAGTCCGCGCACTTAACCACCACACCAAACTGGTTACTACACCACTATACCAAAGGAGAAGAAGAGGAGGAGATTGGATTCATACCCCGCCCTTCGGCTGACAATCTCCTCTCCCTTCCCCTCCCCACCACAGACACCCTGGGAGGCAGGTGGGGCTGAGCAGTGGGGGGCAGTGGCTACTGTCCTCCTCCTAGGGGTTCCGGCCCCACTCCCTTCACTGGGCCCAGGGGCGGGGGGGGGCACTTGCAAGCCCATCACAGCAGCTCACCAAGAGCCACAGCCCATGGGAGGCGGGAGGCCCTCCACAGGGCGGGCAGGCTGCCAGCCAGTCAGAAGGAGGGGGGAAGCAGCCTCTCTCTCTCTCTCTCTCTCTCTCAAAGGCCCCACACACTAACTCAGCTTAGGGGGAGCACTGCTTGGGAACCGCCACAGCCAAGCTAAGGGTCAGGCTCAGAGGAATGGCGGGGTCCCTGTCTCCCAGGAGAGGAAATGACAGCATGCTCCTGTGCACGTGTGGAGTGCTTTTCCTTCCAAAGGAGAGAGGCCGATGAGTCACTCATGACGGAAAAAAAAGCCATGCGGAGAAGTCTCTCTCAAAAGCAGCAAATTTGGGTTCTCACAGGATGGCGGGGTGGGGTGGGGGAGGCCATGTCAGCATGCCACCTGGGCAGTCAGGACTGAGAGGGGCACCAGGCCTGGGGGTGGGGAGGAATGGCCCCCACCCTCTGCTAGGGCTGTGCTTCGGTTCTGAGTGGGCCATGCCGCACAGTGGGACAAATTTGCAGACCTGGCCTTGCACATGTAGGAACGGCAAAAGAGCAGCCAGATGCTTCTGGGACGGCGTGAGGCACAGACTCCGAGGAGGAGGAGGAGGAGGAGGAGATTGGATTTATACCCCATGGCCCTTCACTACCCAAAGGAGTCTCAGAGTGGCTTACAAACTCCTTTCCCTTCCCCTCTGTTGGGAGTTTCAAGTTGCTTACACTTCAGTCATTACAGAGCTAAGTGTTGTTTGTTAGGAAACAGGATGTTACGTTACATAATGTATTCAACGCGGGAAAGTTTGTGGGAGTTGCTAACCCTAATGAAGTGACCTGTAACCTTTGTATTGGTCAACTAACAACTTGCTTGTGGAGATGCTTTGATCTAGCATTAATGTATCCACAAGGTTTATGGCTCTTTGTGTGAATCAGACAGGAAGCTCCCCTCTAGAAGCCAACCGAGTTAGAAAGATGTAGCTGTTAGTATTTAGTACTGAAAGTAACTGCAAGTATATAACCTTTTCATTTTATTTCTTTATCCAAAGTACCTTACCCATGCTTTATTTTGTTTTGTAGTAAAGATATTTTTATTTTACTAATGTGGTTCTTGTGTTTGCAAAACGACCATCGATCTTGAATCTCAGAATCCCGACACCCTCCCCACCACAGAGACCCTGGGAGGTGGGTGGGGCTGAGAGAGCTCTGACAGAAACTGCTCTTTTTTGAGAACAGCTCTGAAAGAACTTTTGATTGACCCAAGGTCACCCAGCAGGTGCAAGTGGAGGAGTGGGGAATCAAACCCGGTTCTCCCAGATTAGAGCCCACGCACTTCAACTGAGGGCCTTCAACCAAGGCTCGGACTTCAGCAGGCTTCCCACAGTGGCAAAGACAGCGATTTTTTTCTGAAGAAAGGCAGGAGGGGGCCTCATCCGTCACCAGCCCTGTGCCATTTTCAGGCCAGAGATGTTTGCGATGCTAGCGGCTGCCACAGACGTCTGGCCAAAAACCAACGTGCTGCTCCCAGTTCAAAGGATCCAGTAGGTGGTAACGGGGAAAGGCCTCTCTGTGCCGAGCAAGACCCTGAAAACCTGAGAATGGCTCTCGAGAGGCTCCTGGAAGAACCTGAAGCGGAGTGCGGCCGTGGCCTCCCACCATCCAGGTCCTCTTCGGTCATGCTTGGGCAGGAGAACACTCTGGCCGGAATGCACGTGCATTCCTGGCTCCCAGAGCAGTGAGCGTGGCCATCCCACGCCAAGAGGCCAGTGGCCACCAAAGAGCTGCCCACTGGCCTTCCCCCTCATAAGGACGTAAGAGAAGCCCATGTTGGATCAGGGCAACGGCTCATCCAGTCCTACACTCTGTGTCTCACAGTGGCCAAAATAGTAGGTGCCATCAGGAGGTCCACCAGCAGTTCCAGAACTCCAGAAGCCCTCCCACTGTTGCTCACCAAGCACCAAGAAGACAGAGCATCACTGCCCCAGACATAAGGACATAAGAGAAGCCATGTTGGATCAAGCCAATGGCCCATCCAGTCCAGCACTGTGTGTCACACAGTGGCCAAAACCCAGATCCCATCAGGAGGTCCACCAGTGGAGCCAGAACTCCAGAAGCCCTCCCACTGCGGCCCCCCAAGCGCCAAGAAGACAGAGTGTCACTTGGCCCAGCCTGAGAGTTCCTATCTATACCTTGTGGCTAAGAGCCACTGAGGGACCTCTGCTCCAGATGTTTATCCAGTCCCCGCATAAGAACATAAGAGATGCCTTATTGGATCAGGCCAACAGCCCATCCAGTCCAACACTCTGTCTCACACAGTGGCCCAGACCTAGGGCTTATCACCTGTTCAGCCTTCCACAGACTTGGACTCATACACCTGTGGGACCGTCTCTCCTATTATCCTCCTCCTCCCTGGTTCCTGTCCCAGTGCCCTGTAGGGGAGAGAGAGGTCACACATCCTGCCGGGGGCAGCCAATGAGGCTTCTAGTAAAGCCATCGGGAAAGAATCAAGTTTGGGAACAGCAGCTGTCCTTCCAGCTATCACCCCACACACACACACACAAACTGGCTGGCACACCCTCTTGGCCTGTTAAAAGTTCCAGCCCAGCTTTGCTTGGAAGAACCACTCACAGACCGGGAGGCACAAACACACACGCCCCACTGCCGTAGGTGGTCTCATCAGCAGAGGCCGCCCCCTTCCCACCACGAAAGCCCAGGAATGAATCGATATTAGCAAATTAATGACGGACAAACCCTCATCGCTCTCCTCTCCCTTCCCTGATTAGCGAGTGACCTCCAGCCAGCCATTAGCTTAACAGATGATGTGGGGGGGTTCGGCGGGGCTAATGGCTTTGGATCACGCCCCCCACAGCGCCTGCCCCATCAACAGGCCTCCAGCTCTACGGCCAGGGGGGTCCTTCGGGTCGGAGCAGGGCCGCCAGCCACCGCAGGGAGACGCAGTACACCCCCTCCTGATCACTCCTGAGACGCAGTACACCCCCTCCTGATCACTGATACAGCCCTCGGTTCCAGGGCAGAGAGAGGGAAGGGCAAGAGGATACGCCACACACTTGGGACCTCGTGCGTGGCTTTGGTGGCCTCCCGCTCAGAAATGGAAATGTAGCTTCTCACCCTCAAACTTTCAGCACACTCATCCCGAGAGCCTTTCAGGGCAAGTGTGTTGGGTTAAATTACACTCAGTGTATCTGGAGTTAAATGTTTGTTTGTGTTGCTCACAGGAAATCACATGTTTCCCATGTAACCAATGTTAGTTTAGGTGCTGGAAGCCCGGGAAATTCTCCCTGATCTAGCTGTTTAGCTCCGTTGTTATCCCAGTTACCCTTCCCTATGCTAAAAAGGTAAAGGTAAAGGTTCCCTTGCTCGAAAGCCAGTCAAGTCCGACTCTAGGGTTGCGGTGCTCATCTCCGTTTCAAAGCCGAAGAGCCAGCGCTGTCCGAAGATGTGGCCGGCATGACTAAACACCAAGGCGCGCAGAATGCTGTTACCTTCCCACTGAAGTGGTCCCTATTTATCTCCTTGCAATTTCTTGCTTTCGAACTGCTAGGTTGGCAGGAGCTGGAACTAGAGACGGGAGCTCACTCCATCATGCGGCACACTCGGGTCTTGAACTGCTGCACTACCGACCTTCCACAGCCTGCAGTTCAGCGTCTTAACCCCTTGAGCCACCGCAGCTCCTTCCCTATGCTAGAATGTAGTAAAAACTTTCTATTTTAATCACACATGGACTTTGAGCCTGAATTATTTTACTCTGGCACTGCTAAGCTATTTTATCTCTGCTAAAAACCAATTTTTAAACCCAACAAAGTGCCCCACCGGAGAAAGGCCTCATCACAGTGCACGCGCACCACAGGAAGCAGCGTGGCCGCCCCCAACTGCTTCAGAAAGGTCCTCCAGCGTGGTCCCCCTAAGCACGTATCCCGACGCATCAGGTGAAATGCACAAGATGTATGTGTGTGAGAAAGAGAAGAGACATGAGAGCAGAAACAGAGGAAATTTCCACGAAGAGTAGCCTTCTACTTCAACAGAGAGGCTCAGACAGCAGGAAGGAAAGGATGCTCTGTGCGTCCTGAGACCTCTCCGTCTGTCTAAACACTTTGGGGCCATCTTCTCGAGTCTGAGACAGGAGACAACACCAGTCTTCCAATTTCAACATTTCTCTCTTAGTTAGGTTGTGTGTTTTACAAGTGTGTGTGTTTGCCCTTTTATTCCTCTTTCAATAAAATCCTTTCCCATTGAACATCTGACCAGTGTCCCCTCTGAGCTGAGTCAGTGTGAGCCAGCTCACCGTTGTTTAGCCTCCGGCTCACACATTCTTGTCTTCCCTCAGGAAGGAGGGCACAACTTAGCCAGTAGCTCACAAAGTAAAATTTTTGCTTCCAAGACTCCACGGCTTAGAGGGAGCATTGTATCTGACTGGTTTATTTCGAGAGTTCTCTACCGGAAAATCCTGGTGGAGAATCCCAGTGACTCACCTCCCGTTCTGTCTCCTTAAGCGGATCCCCCCCCCAATTAATTAGGAGACTTCCAGTTTGGGTAACACCACCACCACCACCCATGGCTGGATCTATAACTGTGATCCTCAGTTGCCGGATATATGCACTCGGGGAAACCCCCCCCCCCCCCCCCAGAACCCTTCTCCAGACTTTGCTGGGGAAGAGATTCAGACACAATGTCGAAGAGGAAGTTTCGTCACCACCAGGTTTGTGAGACAAAGCCGAGGGTGGTTTTATATTACTCAGCAAGTAACCGCACAGAGTTAAGCGCCGGCTCCTTTGGACCACTTGGGGAGACGTGGAATATAAGCAAAAAATACTAAGAATAAAAGAGAGTCAATTCTACTTTAATTGACCTTTGATGCTCAGCTTAATCCTCCCCCCCCCCCAACCACCATGCAGTTCCTTCAGCCTTTAATTTCTTCTACCAGAGCGGCTGTGTTCGGTGATTCATTCTGTCCCGAGGCAAAGCACACACTGTAATTGCTTTTTAACTTCCTGGAATGTCAGAGCGAGGATTGAAATTTTACGTATCACTCCACCCCCTTCCCCGACACACACACACGCACGCACCCCCCCCCACACACACACAAATTCAACACTGGCTTTAATAACAACATTGCAGAAAGAGAAGCAGATTTACGGCCTGTAGAAAAATGTAATCAAATTTCCAGGCGGAAAGCAATAAGTCCAAATGCTAGTTTTCATTTGGAAGCTGGTTAGATCAATGGGGTTTTTCACCTGCTCAGCCCCCCCCCCCCAAATCACTTCTCCCCTTTCCTGACACCCCAGTCGGGGTGGGGGGAGGGCAAGAATTGCCCTCACCGCCCTAGGAGGGCGACGACGCAAGGGCCTTGGGCTCCCACACTGGGGCCATCTCCAAGGCCGAAAACTCAGGGTCAGGGGGAGCTTCCCTCTCGGGACAGCTGGTCCGGCAAGGAGACGTCCAACTGGTGCAGCTTGCCCCCCGAGGCCTGTGCAGACCCCCAGTCTGAGAAAACCGCCTGTGGGGAGGCTGAGGGGCCTGGGAGAGCGTGCCTCCTCCTCGGGCTCCCGGGCTCCGGCCTGAGCCGACAGCCCCACCAGCCAGCAGGGGCTCTGCCAACAGGAAGCCACTTCTTCCCGCCCGCCCACCTGCCTGCCTGGGAGGGTGATGGCGGCATTGGCCGCCCGTGGAGAACCTCCTCGCTTCGCTTCTGGCAGTAAGTCACAGGCAAGCGGCTGCTCGGGGCCCCAGCCAGCCTTAATAGATAATCCATACCCTTGAAGGAGAGTCTGTCAACTGCTCATTGCCAGAGATAAATCATCGAGGAAATATCAAACTCCTCGCAGATGGCCACCGGGGCCCAGCGCAGCTTCAGAGAGCCGCCGAGGATCATCAGAGCCGGAGCGGCCTCTTCGAGCCCAGCTTGATGGCTGCCCACCTCTGCCTGGGAAAACCTGAGCCCACCCACCCACCCCCTGCAGAAAATAGCCAGCATCCCTCGTCTCGAAGGAATGGCACCGAGCAAGGCCCCCTCTAAGCGGTGGAGTCCTGTGAGCAAAGATCCTACTCTGTGAGCGACGGGCATTGAAGCCGTGCGTGAGCCATTTGGCTACCAGGCACAAACCACCGGTTCCCCGCCACCTCCTCCCCTTGGCGAGGTCCCAGCTCACACGCCAAAGGGCCACCTCCCCCCCAAAGGGCCGGGAGAGACCAAGCAGACAGCCAGAGCAACAGGGCATTTCACACCCTCGCCGCCGCTCCGGGCGGGATGTCTCATATTTTCGTTTTTCAGTTCCACGGACAGCAGACACTCAAACCGCATCTGAAGGAGGCTTTGGTGATCCACCCTGTTCCGCAACAGAGGCCCACCATCTTGGGGGAACAATCCCCTCCCCCCCCCCAGCATCACCAGCCAAGATCAACGCTCCCTCTAAGCTGTGGAGTCTTGTGAGCAAAAATTCTTCTTTGTGAGCTACTGGCACTAAAGCTGCGAGCGATTGGGCCACTGCATAAATTAGTTTGCTCTGGAGCCCCACCCTTCCTGAGCTGAGACAAAAAACGTGTGAGCTGGAGGCTAAAGAACTGTGAGCCTGGCTCACACTGACTCAGCTTAGAGGGAACACTGGCCAAGATCCACGGCTGGGGCCCCTTGGCCAAAAACCCACCGACAGTCTCCAGGCCCAGTCTTTTGGGTTCCTTTTTGCACCAGCTGCATATGGGGGGGTGTTTGGAAGGGGGACCTGCTTCTTGATTCTTGGGGGGTGACACTGTCGTTCAGAGCCGGAGGGTCACGGCCCAACTCACTGCTGAGCAGAGACCAGCTTTGGCTAGCAACCGGGGGGTGGGCCCTCTTGGGCACTGCGCTTCGTTCCCATCTGCCGAGCATCTCTGATCCTTACTTCAGCCTCACAACAGCCCTGTGAGGGAGGCAAGGCTGAGGGAGAGAGAGAGGACTGGCCCAGGTCAGCCAGTGAGTTTCATCGCTGGGAGTGGATCCCTGCAGTCCTAGTGGATCCTGGTTCCCCGGAGCTGAGCATCCCGCCTGCTCTCCCCTTCACTCACTCTCTCAGGGGATGGCACCGCCTTTGGGGCCCAGGCATGCAGGCCAAGTCCTCTGGAGTCGTCCCCGAGGGCGTGGGCTGAATTGCTCTGACGTCACAGAAAGGCAGGCCAATCAGGGCCTGCGGCCGTTTTAAGAAAGGAGGGAAATGCTTGATAACCTGAACTCGAGACCCTCCCCTATTCACCTGGGCTGGGACCCCCGGGGCAAAGCGGTACCTCTGGAACCTTCCGTGAAAACAGAGGGAAAGGCAGCCCCCCCCCCCCATTCCAGAGGCTGCAGGTGCTTCTTCAGACCGCAGCCCCGGACCACAGGCAGACATCTGGCCACCCTCCTCCTCCAGATGGGGGGGGGAGAGCAGGCAGAAGGGGGAGCCGGAGCCGGAAAGCCAGCGAGGGGGGGCCGGGAGGGGGGGTTGGGCCAGGGCCGGAGAGTCCCGCCTCGCAGGAGCCTCTGTTTTCTTGATAAATAAAAGAAGGCACCATCAATATTCTATCAGCCAGAGGACTGCAGTGCATTAAAAAATGATGAGGCCTCCATGCCGAAGCCCGCCCGCGCCTCTCGCTCCCGGTGCACAGGGGAAGAGGTATTTAAAACCGAGTGTTGGCAGCGCCTGACAGTTGTATTTGTCGTGGAGCTGATAAATCGCTTTGAGAAATATTCAGTATGTTTAGCGGCGTTAATTCCATCACCAGCCGCCACCGTCGCGGACGTCGTGGGGAAGGAAACGGAGGCGGAGGGAGCTCCAGAGCCACCCAGCGATGGAGAAAGCGCTCCATCACAGAAGCCCCCTGACATCTCTGGAGCTCACGGGGTCCACAAAAGGCTATGACAGACCCCCCCCTCCCCCAGCCCCATCTCGGGGAAGAGCAAGAAGCAGGATCCTGCCTGACAGCTGCCGCCTGGATCCAGAGCGTCTTTCCTGTGAGTCCCCCGCCACTCCCACACTGAAAATGGTTTTCCCCACCCCACCCGTGTGATGCTCCGGTAGGAACCAGAGGCAACCTGCAGCTGCATTCCGGGCGTCAGGCTGAGCAGCAGTGCGGCGCTGCGGCAGTCGCTCGGCCTGGCCTACCTCATAGGGTGGGTGTGAGAGCAAAACAAATGGAACCACCACCTACACCATCCGCTCTGCAGCTCCACTGTCAGCTATGCTGCCATTGTAGGTGGGGGGAGGCAGGAGGCTGCTGGGGGAACGTCTTAATGTGCCGGATGTTAACTTCCATTTCTTTCGCTGTGCCTCATCGGTTCGCCTAGGCGTCTGACCTCGGCACCCTGCCCCCTTTGCTTCACCTGGGAACCTGCGCCCGTTAGTTTAGGCGCGCTGCACTTGCACCTCTGATGGGCTCACCTCCATCAGGGAACCCCTCTTGGAATCTAGTACATCTTCTCATCTCCTGCCCTTAGGGCTAGTTTTAACACTGAACGTAGGCACAGAGGACCTGCCTTTACTGTACACAATAAACTTGATCCTCCTGAAGGAACGTTGCTGAGACTGATTGCTGTAGGACTCTGATACTCCCCCCTGGAAGTCACTTCGGGATTCTCCCAGGTCCTGACACCTCCACCCCACAGAGACGCCACCCCAGGAAACTCTGCTGATCACCCACCTGGCTGGCTGGCTGGCAGGCAGGTGCCGCCAAGCAGGAATCATAACCTCCGCACAGGTCCCAGGCCTTTCACCACCCACACCCAGAGTTCCCAGGAGGAGGCAGACCAGAACTTACCCTTCCAAGTCGGATGTGGAGACCCCACCAATGGGTCGAGACAACCCCTCCTCTTGGGTAGGAAAGACCCAAAAGGCCACCTCCCAAAGGAGGAGGAAGAAGAAGAGATTGGATTTCTACCCCATGGCCCTTCACTACCCGAAGGAGTCTCAGAGCGGCTGACAAACTCCTTTCCCTTCCCCTCCCCACAACAGACAAGGCACCCTGGGAGGTGGGTGGGGCTGAGAGAGATCTTGACAGAAACGGCTCTTTTTCAAGGACAGCTCTTATCAGAACTACAGCTTGCCCAAGGCCATCCAGCCAGGCGCAAGTGGAGGAGGAGTGGGGGAATCAAACCCGGTTCTCCCAGATTAGAAGAAGAAGAGATTGGATTTCTACCCCATGGCTCTTCACTACCCGAAGGAGTCTCAGAGTTACAAACTCCTTTCCCTTTTCCCCGCCCCACAACAGACCCCCGGTGAGGCAGGTGGGGCTGAGAGAGCTCTGACAGAAACGGCTCTTTTTTCAAGGACAGCTCTTGTCAGAACTACGGCTTGCCCAAGGTCATCCAGCCAGGTGCAAGTGGAGGAGGAGTGCGGAATCAGACCCGGCTCTCCCAGATTAGAATCCGCCTGCACTTAACCCCCTGCACCAAAGCTGTGTCTACCTGAGCCAAGGGCCCATCCACCTGCAGGGCTCTTTCCCCACCAGGGCCTCCAAGGCTCCTGGCCCCAGCGCAGAGAGGGGACCAACGGAACACGGCCAGGCTTCTGGTGTGCACGTGTGTCTCTCCCCAAGGAAGAATGGGCTGCGCAGGGGCCACACCTGCCTGCACTGGCCACGCTCCAAGAGCTCCCTGCTCAAGGGCCGCGGTGCTGGAACAACACCCCTCCCCCCAAACCCAAGGGGCTCCCAGTCTGGACCGAGCACAGCCGCTTCCCTCGCCCAGGCAGGCAGGCAGGCAGACAGACAGACAGACGCATGCGCTTTCCAGCCTCCTGCAGGGAAAGGAGTGCTTTCCCCAGGAGGGCCCCAAAGCCCTGCAGGCCTCACCCCAGGCGGAAAGGGTTAGGGTTAGGGGCATTCCCGTCCCAGCAGCCCATCCCAGAAGAGCAGCCAAGCCGGGGGCCCTCCCTCTCTGCATGAGACCCCCCCCCAGGCAGTACCCGAGGCCCTCGGAGCAGAAGAGGCGCGGGGAGACCCTCTGCAGCAGAGGCCTTTGGGTGAGAGGCTCTGCCCACCGCAGGGGGCTCGGAAGGGGCTCTCCCCCCGCCCCCTGTGCCCCCTCCATCCTGCTCTCTGGTCGGGTGGCTTGCAGGGCAGCCCGTTTGATTAACGGCACCACTTTTGCAAAGAGAGAGGGGGCGGGGGGGGGCTACGTGACCATAAATTGTCAACAGTTGGTCCTATCCCTCCCGTGCAGGAGGAGGAGGAGGAGGAGGAGGGGATCGATACCCAGCAGCAGGAGAAAACGCTGAGGAAGGGAAAGCGCGAGAGAGATGCTCATTAGGCCAGAATTTAGGAGGCCGAGGGTGGCCACGACAGCCCTTAACGCGGGATAATTTATGGACGGCCCCTGCCAATCAGGCTGCGCACTGCATCACCGAAGGCAGCCGGCGGGAGGGGTGTGGGCATGTGTGTGTGTGTGTGTGTGTGTGCCAGAGAGGGGCCTGAGTGCCAGGGAGGCAGGCAGGCAGGCAGGCAGCCGAACCAGCCTCTCCTCCAGACCAGGCCGGCCTGCAACAGCACAGGGGGGGGGGACTCTCTCTCTCTCTCGCCTGTCCGGAGCCACTGGCTCCGCCGGGGGCCCGGAGGGAGCCGGCCACCCCATCATTGCTCAGGGAAAGGGGGAGGAGGCCCAGGCCGGGACAGGAGGAGGAAGCATAGACTGCTGGAGTTGGAAGGGGCCTTGCAGGAGATCCAGTCCAACCCCCCCCCCACCGCCCCAGGAGGGGAGCTCCAGACCGGAAGAGCCAGGCTTGGTGGGGCCACAATGGCCCTCAAGACCACCAGCCCTGAGCTGCCCCCAACGCTGCAGCCAGAGTCGGGAATGGAGGCCGGCGGGCCAGGGGCCAAGTCACAGGGCGAGCAGTGCTCCCACCCTGCCCGAATGGAGCCCAGTCGCTCCGGAAGGGCTGGGGAGCCACAGGGGTGACCCCGCAGCCACCCCCACCCCCCTCAGAGGGCCACCGGTGTCTCCCCATCCCCTCCCGCCCAGCCTTTTCAACCGAGGACGGAGCCCGGGAGGGCCAAGCGAACGCCTTCCCCGCTGAGCCAGGGACTCCAACGTCCACCCCCCACCACCCCCCGCCCGGTCTGGCTTCTCAGGCCCTCCCCGGACAACCCCGTAGTAATCCCACTGAGCTCCCGCTGTAATTGCAGGCGCCCACGACAGCTGGGCCGCGCATCTGCCTGCCCGTTGGCCTCGCCCAGTGACCCAGATTCCACCCTCCCTCCCCGCCCCCCACGCCCCCCTGCCAAAGCCCCACTCGGGGGCTGCCGCCACCACCACCCCGCCGCCAGGTGCCCGCTCAAGACCCTGCCCGGAAACCAGGAAAACACCGGCCAACCTAACCAACCATAAAAATATATACACACATGAACTCTAAATTGGCGCCGTCAGAGGCCAGATCTAATCTCTCTGTAATCCAATCGCCTATAAATAAAGGGTGGCCTCTCACACGCTGATATGGCATCTGTCACGGCCCCCATCTCACTGCCAGGAGGAGGAGGAGGAGGAGGAGGCGCACCGTCATCAGGGGCTCGTGGGAGCACCCCGGAGCCTCCAGGGAAAAGCGTCTCCCTCGGTGGGTGGGTTGAAGTGCGGCTGCGGCTAGGGCTGAGCCCTCCAGGGCCGTGCAGGGCCAAACTTCTCCCAAGCGAGCATGCTCCTGGGCGGGCGCCAGAGGTGGGAAATCAGCACGGCCCCCACCCCCCATGGACACCTCCTGCAGCCAACCGGAGGGAGACGCTCACCAGGACTGGCACAGGGTCCAGACCCAGTTTGGTGTCACGGTTAAGTGCAGGCGGATTCTAATCTGGGAGGACCGGGTTTCATTCCCCACTCCTCCTCCACTTGCACCTGGCTGGATGATCTTGGGTCAGTCACAAGTTCTCTCGGAGCTGTTCTCTCAAGGGCAGTCCTCGAAGGAGCTCTCTCGGCCTCACGGGATGCCTGTTGTGGGGAAGGGAGATTGTCAGCTGCTCCGAGACTCCTTCGGGTAGTGGAGGGCGGGGTGTAGATCCAATCCCCTCTTCTTCCCACACAAGCCTTCAGGAGGCCCGGAATCCGCCGGTGGTGTGTTCCCTGCCCCTCTTGACCTGACTTTCAGCCAGGACTCTGGTGGGGGCTGCTTCCGGGCCCACCCCTGCTGGAAGCTGCAGGGAAGCAGGGAGGGCACACAGCAAAACCCACCCTTGGTAGGAAGGCAGGTGGGAGCCTGACTCCCCAAAGCTCAGAGACCTTGTGGGTCTTTAAGGTGCCCCGGGCCTCACACGGTGGCACCCACGGACTCCCGCGATGGGGGGGGGGGGGCTTTGCCACTCTCCACAGGACGGGGGGGGGACCTGATGTGGGATTCAGTGTCCAGCCCCACCGGAAAGCACACCCGCGCTGCGCATGCACGGGGGGTGGGGGTGGGGGCAAGACGGCCTTCTTGCAGATGGAGAACTGATTCGGCTGCTAACGACACCAGCCACAGCCGGACGGCATGGCGTCTCCATTCCAAGGAGGGGGACAACAGGAACTAGAAACCCTGCAAAAGAAAATGGACCCCAGATGTGGCCAGCCGTCGGCCCGGATTCCTTCTGAACCACACAAGGCGAGAGCACCACCTACTGGCCAGGAAGAGAAGAAATGGGACCACGCTCTATTGTGTGTACGTGTGTGTGTGTGGGGGGGGGGAATAAAGCGACAGAGCTTGCCTTCCCCCCTCCCCGCCACCCACTCTCCTCTGCAATTGGCGTAGCAAGCCAGTGAATGCTTGGGAGAGCTGGTAGAACAGAAGATATACCGATGTTGGATCAGGCCAAAGGCCCATCCCGTCCGACACTCTGTGTCACACAGTGGCCAAAAAGACCAGGGGCCATCAGGAGGTCCAGCAATGGGGCCAGGGTCACCAGGGAGCCCTCCCACTGCTGCCCCCCCCAAAGCACCAAGGAGACAGAGCATCTCCTACCTATACCTTGGGGCTAAGAGCCACTGATGGATCTCTGCTCCATAGGCTTATCCAATACCCTCTTGAAGCCCTCCGTGCTTGTAGCCACCGCCACCTCCTGTGGCAGTGAATTCCACGTGTTCATCACTCTTTGGATGGAGAAGGACTTCCTGTTATCCGTTCTGATCCAACTGCTCAGCAATTTCATGGAGTGCCCACGAGGAGTTCTCGTATTGTGAGAAAGGGAGAAAAGGACTTCTTGCTCGACCTGCTCTGTCCCAGGTGTCATCTTATCAACCTCGATCATGTCACACACCCCCTCAGCCATTGTTTCTCCAAGCGGAAAAGCCCCAAGCGCTTTGACCTTCCTTCATAGGGAAAGTGCTCCAACCCTTGTACCGAGGAGGAACACACAACGCTCAGAACGGAACTGAATATATTCACCCGAGTGCAGTGCCGAGAGAGCCAGATGGAACGCCCGGGACTCCCTGCAGAAGCAGAGCAGCAGGTGGCCGGGTGCCTTTTCTCCCCTCTCCTGCAAAGAGCCGGGG
>NW_015161975.1:399554-404223 GCF_001447785.1 Gekko japonicus | reverse complement strand
CGGGGGGGGGGAGGGGCCAGAAGGAACCACAGCACCAGCACCCTCTGACAGATCCCAGGCCCGGTAATAAACATACTGTACTTTATTACGTTCCCCCCCAACTTTTAATCATCCAGTACACCCCCATTGTATCCAAACTCTCTTCCGGCAAGGAAACAATTCTTCTTTTGAAACATAAAAAATATAAATTCTGCATTATTAAAAGTGCATACAAATAAATAAAAGGCCTTGTCAGACAGTCTCATGCACTTGCCCTCAAAATAAATTAAAATCCTTTATGGTACAACAGTTCAGCCCAGAGAGAGAGAGAGAGAGAGAAGAGAGATAAGAGAGAGAAAAGAGAGAACAGAGAGAGAGAAAAGAGAGAGAGAAGAGAGAGAAAAGAGAGAGAGAGTGTAGTGTTCAGTAACATAAGCTGCAGCTCCTCTTTCAAGGGAGCGATTCCAGTGTTTTCAGGAACGGGGCTGAGAATGGTTTGTCCGCCGCATCTTCAGATGACTGCTCTGAAGATGGGGGGGGGGGGGGTGAGCGGGGTGTGAGGGGGCTTTTTTTCCCCCCCCCCTCTTAAGAAGACTGCTCGGAAGGTGGGGGGGGGGGGGCTTCTGGGGGCAGGAGGTGCCGGCCGCCTCTTCAGATAACTGCTCTGAAGAGCTCGGGAGGGGGGGCTTCTGGGGGCTGGAGGTGCCAGGTACGGCCGGGCCAGGGCGCAAGAGGCCAGCCGGAACTCCAAACTCTCCAGCAATCTCTCTGCTGCTGCTGGGAATCGGTCTGTCCGGGGCGCAAGGAGGAACTCGAACCCTCCGCCTTCGAAACTGGCTCGGGCGACGCCTGCCATGCAACAGCGACAGCAGCTGATGGTGTGCACGCGCTCCCGCGCTCCCGCTTTGCCCTTAATTCTGCCAAATCCAGCTCCCGACGCTAATGGATATTTTTTAATTAACGGGGGGGGGGGGGGGGACGCATTCTCACCACTGATTAAAACCAAACTTTCCGCTCACGTTGGTCCACCCCCCCACCCCCTAGCTTCTGCAGACTAGCAAGCGAATAACAGCAAATCTCCAGAGAGGAGAGCATGATCAGGAATGTCGTGCAAAGACCAAAAGAAACGCTGATCGTTGTGTGCGGGGGGGGGGGGCGAGAGGACACAAGCTGTTTTCTGTTCCGACACAAAAACAGCGATACAAACACGCGTTAACAAAACTGTCGGGCCTCCTCCAACACTCGAGTGGTTTTAGGGCTCCGCCGCCACCCCTCCGCCCAGAAGCCGGTAAAGGAGGGAAGGACACTGGGGTGCAAAACAGGAAGCCAAGGATGCCCCCCCCCATCGGCTTTGCAGAGGGACGGGGGACCCCAGCCCCACCCTGGTTGCATCAGGCCTCGGCTACAGGGCGGCCGGACCTACCCGGAGAGCAGCTTGCATAGTTAGGGGGGTGTGGGGGGGGAGAGGAATGGCTGGTCCCACTCAGGATTCCAATGGCGACTGGCCCCGCCAGGAAGAATCAAGGCCAGGAGGGCTTACATGCGCCTGGAACACGGAGGGCTGCCCTGCCTTCAACCACATGAGACCGATCCGCGAACACGACTGGAAGACAGACAGAGAGGTGCTCAAGGAGGGGTGCTGGTCCCCCGGGACTGAGGAAAGGAACACCGAGGAGTGCCGCTGACCAGCAGACGTTCCCGGGAACTGCGCACCCGTGACACAAACTTCCTGGAATCTGCCTCCTAAGTCACCCTAACGGGGTGGGGAATGCCTCCTGGGGTGTGAATCCGGCTCATGCGGGCAAAAGGTCGGACTCGCCCCTTCTGGACAGAAGAGAAGAGGAGGGTCCGTGAAGGTCCTGCAGCTGTGGGCCCACCTCGAGACCCCAGGCAGCCTCGGCACTGAGGATTCACGCCTCCGCTCAAGACCAGCCGAGCCATTGGGTCAGGGGATACTCGGAGGAAGGTCCACCACCAGGTGGAGGGAGGGAGGGGGACCGAGGCCACGGCCCCTCCCAGTCCCCCTCCTCCTCCCCCCCAGCAAAGCACGTGGCCAGTGGGGGGGGACGACACTTCTCTCCAGCAAGCTCTACCTGTCCACCTCGCAGAACCACTGTTGCCCGCAGAGGCACGAGCGCCACTGGTCAGGGTGGACGCTCCAGGTGAGATGTCCAAAGTGATAGGGCCGCCAGGAGGACGGACCAAAAGGACAGCGGAGAAACAAGAACGCAGAAGCAACAGCAATCCCCCCCCCCCCCCCCCCCCCCCGCGCCCCACACACAGACACCCGCAGAGGGGATGCACCTTTCCTTCAAAGTCCTCTGCTCTTCCCCAGTACTGGCTGAACATTTACCTGAGAAACCACAACATTAGCGTTGAGATATTGCCCTTTGAGAAGCCTGGGAGAGGGGAGCGTGGCCGGGGGGGGTGGGGGGGGGGGGGGAGGGGCGCCACAAAACGAAGCCACCCTCTGGCCTTCCACAGTCCCCCTTAGCAGCTCCTCCTTGTGTAGCTCACAGAGCCAGGCTCCCGCCCTCCCCCTAGGGGCAGCCCCGAAGAAGCTCCCCCGGGCCTACGCAGCTCGCCATTTACATGCGCCAAAGCGGCCCTTGGGGGGGGGTGAGCGGGGCCCCCCCAAAAGGATTCTGTACAGAGTCCCGAGTCTGCACCGAGGGGGGGGGGCAGAGAAGTATCCTTTGGTGGCCCCGTGGCCAGCGGCTGCCTGCAGTTATTTGGTATGTTGGCGGAATCAGAAGGCGCTTGGACGGAGGGAGGGAGGAAGGGGAGAGGTCCTGGTCTCCTCCCACGTGTCAGGCACATGAGCAGAAAAGCAAAACCAGAAGAGGCTCCAACGGGACGGTTGATAAACCAAACACCCGCGGGCGGGTTGCAGTGCAGCATATCTTCACGGAGACTTCGAGGCGGGGGGCTTGCGCGAGGAGGAGGCGGCCGCCTGCTTGCCGGGGGGCGCTGGGGAGGCCTCCGCCGGGGAAGACTTGGACTTGCGGGCCAGCAGCAGGGAGTGTCTGGCGGGAGAGGCCTCCTTGGTGGCGGGGCCAGAGGGCGCCCGGGCCGGCTGGGGGCTGCTCTTTTCCGGCTTCCGCTTCTCTTCCGGAAGTCCCTTGCCGGCCGCCCTGGCGGAGCCGGAGGCCGCCTTCTTCGAGAGCATGGTGGTCTTGCCCAGGTCGGCGGAGCGGCGCGTCTCCTTCTGGCGCAAGGCGGACTTGAAGAAGGAGAGTCCCTTGTCTTCCGACTTGCTGTCCCTCTTCAGGGCAGAGCGGGGCCCGGCGGACGGCGACCGCAGGCTGGCCATGGAGGAGCTGCGCACGTGCTTGCCCTCCGCCGCCTGCCCCTCGCTGCTCCTCGACTGGCCGATCCGCGGGGAGCTTGTGCGCGAGGAGGCCGGGGGGCCCTTCTCCGAGGAGGAGCCCAGGCTCAGCTTGGAACCCTCCCGGCTGAGGCTGCGGTCGGAAGTCCTGCTCTTCCCAGCCGGGGCCCCTCGCACGGAGGAGGAGGAGGAGAGGGGCTTCTGCTTCTGCTGGGCGGAAGAGGCGGCTGCGGCATCGTGGGCCCTGGAGGCGGCCTCCTTCGGCCGGTGCCTGGCGGCCGGGGACCCGTGTCTCCCGCTGGCCCGGCAAGAGTCCAGCTTGCTCCGCGAACGGGACACCTTTGGCAAGGTCTTGGGGGGAAGTGGAGGGGGGGAGGCGGCAGCCTGGGGCGAGGCCAGGGAGTCCGTGCTGGATAGGAGGGGGGTCCTTCCTCTCCTCAGGCTCCTCTCCGCCTCGGCGGCATCCTTGCCGGTGGCCGCCTTTCGCGGGGGGCCGTCCGCCTTGGCCGGGGACGATGGGCCCCGCCCGCTGAAGCCCTTCTCCTCCTCCTTGACGGGGGAGCTCTCCACAGAGTCGCTCTGGTCCACGAAGGCGATCTGGTTGTTGTTGTCGAAGGGGTCGAGGGGGGAGCAGCTCTGGTCCGCGGGGAGGGGGGAGCTCTTCTTCTTGCAGTGGGGGTCTGGGGGCCCCCGCGGCTTCTGCAGGGGTGCCTCGTCGCGGAAGACCCCCTCCATGACGGCCAGGGGGGCCCTGCCCGTAGTCCGGTGCTCCCGCCGGCCGCTGCCGAAGCAGGAGGGGGCCACCTTGTCCGTGTCGGCGGACTCCCCGATCCGCTCCAGGGTGGAGGCCGGGCTGTGGGCGGGGGAGTCCCCCGGGAAGCGGGAGGGGGAGCTGGAGCGTATCTGCAGCTTGGCCGACAGGGACCACGAGGGGCGGATCCCGTTCTCGCTCACCGCCAGGGGGCTGGTCACCGAGGAGCGCGAAGACAGGCTCTGGCGCTGGACGCTCCGCACGAAGGGACGAGTCGAGAATCCACCTGCAGGGGGGGAGGAGGAGGGGGTCACTTGGGGGCACGGGGAAGCCAGGCACAACCCCAACCCTTTCCCTGCCCCCCTCCTCTAGAACACAGTCAAGCCTGGCAGTGCCCATCCGACCCGCGGGCGTCAACAAGGCGACTTGACTGAAAGCCTCCTGACTCAATGCCAGCAGCTGGACCAGAACAGCTTCCAAAGGAATTATCTGGGAGAGGAAAGAGCCCTCAAGAGCAGGTTTCTGGGCACGCTGAGCACCGGGGGGCGGGGGGGGGATGAAAAAGAAAACCTCTTTCTCTACAGACCAGAGAGAGAGAGAGAGAGAGAGAG
>NW_015161975.1:387642-398255 GCF_001447785.1 Gekko japonicus | reverse complement strand
GCCAACAAGGGAGGGGCGGGGGGTGCGCGGGGGGGGGGGGGGGAGAGGCGGAGGGAGGAGGAAGCCCGGTGAGAGAGAGGAGGACGCTCCGCCAAAGCCGGCCGGACGGGTGCTGGGCGGGCTGGGAGGGGAGCCACGCGAGAGGAGGGCGCGCCCAGGGTGGGGGCTCTTGGGAGGGGGCCCATTCCGGTTCCAAGCCACCGGACGACACGGGACGAGAGGCTCCCAAACAGGAAGAAGGAGCAGGAGAAGAAGAGATCTCCAGCCCGCTCCACTGGGGGGGAGAGAGAGGTGCTGGGGGGTGGGAACTGAGCGGCGAATCTGGCAGGAGGCAGCCCCATTTCGCACAAGCACATCCGCCTGCTTTTCCAGACAGGGAACCCCACGGCACTGCCGCGGGAGCCAGACTCAGACCAGCTCCCCCCTGCCCACGCCCCGAGACGTACCTGCCACCGAGCTGTTGGCCGACCAGGACGGAATGGCCGTCCGCCGCTGGTAGAAGAGGATGTAGCCCGTGTTCCGGCAGACCTCGTTCTCGGCCAGCTGCCGCACCTCGCTGTCGTCGAAGCAGTACCACAGGCCGTCGATGGAGTTCTTGCAGTAGGCTGCGGGAGGAGGCCCACTGCGTGAGACGGTGCGCTGCGGGGTGGGGGGGAAGGCCCGCACTGCAGGTGCGGCGGCCAGATGGAACCGCGTCTTCCCGCACCCACGACGCTTCCCCCATAAGGTGGGGGAGAACAGAAAAGGCTGAGAGTTGCCGGCCAAGCGGAAGGAAGGCCAAAGAAACAGACCCCCAGGGAGCTGCACCAACGGAAGGCAAGGCAGAGGAAATCCAGACACACACACGTGCACACACACACCCCCCAGTGGCTGTGGGTGAGCCTCCTCCTCCTCCTCAGGGGAGAGGGAGCGCATGCTGTGGGAGGGGGGCGTGGGGGACGCAAGCGGGGGAAAGCCAGAGAGCCCCCGGTGGGGTGGGGTGGGGAAGAAGACAGCCCCGGTCACCTGTGTAGTGCCCCCCCTGCATGGTGCCGTGGTGATTGCAGACCGCGTACAAGTCGTAGATGAAGTCCTCAGGGTCCCTCCCCAGGCCGTAGGGGCGCCTCCAGGGGGACCAGTGGGACGGCAGGCTCCAGCTGCTCTGGCTCCGCTTGACCACGTGGGGCGTCATGTCCAGGCCGGCCAGCGGGAACCGGACCATGTTCTGCAGCTTCATCCGCCGGTCTCCTTCCTGTGTGGGGAGGGAGCGTGGGTCAGGCGGCCAGCGGAGGAGGAGAAGGAGGAGAAGAAATCGGATTTATACCCCTGGCCCTTCACTCGGAGTCCCAGAGCAGCTTACAGTCTCCTTTCCCTTCCCCTCCCCACCACAGACACCCTGTGAGGCAGGTGGGGCTGAGAGAGCTCTTTCGAGGACTGCCCTTGAGGGAACTGCTCTGAGAGAACTTGTGACTGACCCAAGGTCACACCAGCTGGCTGCGAGTGGAGGAGGAGTGGGAAAATCAAACCCGGTTCTCCCAGATTAGAGTCCGCCTGCACTTCAACCACGACACCGAAGTGGCAAGCGCATGTGCCCTGACCGTGCTCAGGAGAATGTGGGCCAGAGGAGCGGGTGCCATCATTCTCCTCACTTGAGTAAAGGCGCATGGGGGGGCGGGAAAGAGGCCCGGATCCTCGGTTCCCCGACGGGCAGACAGGCCTTGAACGCCTGCCTTTCAAACACGGGGCCCTGCAGGCTGAGTACGGGACGCCCCTGCACGCAAACAGGCCGCCCCCGGGTGCCCGGAGAGCACCAGACTGCTGCCCCATGGGTGGAGCCTCCGCTCACGCCGGCCACGAGGAGGCTCTTCCCTGAGCGAGCCCGCCTCTACCTGCCGAAAGCGCTTCAGGTGGATGATGAGGACGTCGGGGAGGGTCCAGAGGCTGAGGGTGATGCTTCCCTGCTGCAGCTGCTTGCAGTGCGGGCAGCGCCACGCGTCATCCGGCGCCAGCTGCAAGGAGAGAGGGCTGCGGTTAGAGACATGCGCGCGCGCGCGCACACCCCCCCCTTCGGGTGCCTTGCTGGCTGGGGGCACCGGCAAGATCTGCTTCTCAAAGGCAGGGGGAAGGGAGATGCAGGGGGAAGGAGGAGGAGAAATCGGATTTATACCCCTGGCCCTTCACTCGGAGTCTCAGAGGGGCTGACAAACTCCTTTCCCCCTTCCCCTCCCCACAACAGACACCCTCTGTGAGGTGGGTGGGGCTGAGAGAGCTCTTTCGAGAACTGCTCTTGAGAGAACAGCTCTGAGAGAACTTGGGACTGACCCAAGGTCACACAAGCAGCTGCAAGTGGCGGAGGAGTGGGGAATCACACCCAGTTCTCCCAGATTAGAGTCTGCACACTTAACCACCACACCCAACTGGCATAGGGGGGTACCCACCAGCAGGAGACCACTCCTCAAACGGCAGCACCAGGCTGAGATAATGCATGTTATTAAAACATCGAAACGGGCTGTCGGGCTGTATGCGGATTTGCACTGGGACAAAGACGGCAGGCAAAACAGCCCTGCCACGTGGCCAGGGGCCCGACTGGCACCCTTCCGCACATCCGGGAAACGGCCGGAAGAGAGCTGCGTGGCCCGTGTGGGGCCAGGTAGGCTGCCCCCGCCCCGCCCCGCCTCTCACCTGCTCCTCTTTGGTGTACAGCTGGAAGCACTGAGCCAAGGAGCAGCACTGTGGCTGGCGGTGGAGCTCCCTCTGCTGGTGGACGCTCTCCGCGTCGGGGATGTACTCGTCCTCCGTGTTCCCGAACAAACTGCGGGGAGGAGAACAGCCACGCTGAGCCCCCTCTGCCCGCCCTGCAGAGAGAGAGAGAGAGCCGGCCCCCGACAGGCCAGGAGGGCGCACCCGCCATCGGACGCAAGTCCAGCCCGGGCCCAGCTGCACCCCGACCCTCCGCCACTCAAGGGGAGGCCGCAGTCCTGCATGGCCAGAACGAATCTGTCGGGACAGGTGAGCAAGTGCCTTTCCTGATGTCACGGAAGGATTAATGTGTTGTTGACTTATGCATATGCGAGGGTGGCCTAGTCAGACAGCCTGAGGACCAGCAGAGTAGCCGTCACGTCTTCCCTGCCGGAGTCTAGGTGACCCTCCGCATAATGAGCAGGCACTGGGGCTGCCTATTGGCTGATCGATAGCTCTGAAGATGTCCCAGGGGTGGAGGAGGCTTAGAAAGTTTTAAGAACATAAGAACATAAGAGACGCCAATGTTGGATCAGGCCAAAGGCCCATCCAGTCCAACACTCTGTATCACACAGTGGCCAGAAATACCAGTGCCATCAGGAGGTCCAGCAGTGGGGCCAGGACACCAGAAGCCATCCCACTGTTGACCCCCCCAAGCACCAAGAAGACAGAGCATCCCTTGCCCCAGAGCCCCTATCTATACCTTGTGGCTAAGAGCCACTGATGGACCTCTGCTCCATATGCTTATCTAATTCCCTTTTGAAGCCGTCCATACTTGTAGCCGCCACCACTTCCTGTGGCAGTGAATTCCAAGTGTTAATCACTCTTTGGGTGAAGAAGTACTTCCTTTTATCCGTTCTAACCCGACCGCTCAGCAATTTCATGGAGAGCCCACGAGTTCTTGTATTGTGAGAAAGGGAGAAAAGTACCTCTTTCTCTACCTGCTCTTTCCCATGCATAATCTTGTAAACCTCAATCATGTCACCCCTCAGTCGTCGTTTCTCCAAGCTAAAGAGCCCTAAGTGCCTTAACCTTTCCTCAAATTCCTGCTCTTTGTTCTAACTCTCACCCGGGGCTCAGACAAAGAGACCACACGCAGATTAGGGGAGCTAGACCGTGTGTGTTTGTTCCAAAGGACCAGTTCCTTTTCCGCATGAGCAATCGGTAAGCGTTACTTTTTAAAGCTAATACATGCGGTGTGCTGCCTCTGGCACGGCTGCCATGACTGGGGGGGGGGGGGAGGTTGGTCTGGCTCTGTACTGGAATCTTAAGTTTCGTTTCTTCTGTGCTCTTCTTATCTATGTAGCCTCAGCTGGTGACCTTGGTACCTTGTTACAGCTTTTCCCTGGGAACGTAGACCCGTTGGGTTAGGCGGGCTTTTGCTTGTGCCCTGATTGGACCTGGCCCATCAAGGGACCCCCTTTGAATGACGTATAACTCCCCGCTGGGCACGCTTTCCAGTAGTTCTAGCACAGAATGTAGGCACAGAGGACCTGCCTACAACAACTGAGTAGACCAGTGGAGCTGACGATAAAAAAGTGAGGAACTTATGCTAGCACTTTATTATTATGTTTGGTTTTAATATTGTATTTATATTACCTGTTACTATGTTTTTGTATGTATTGTTGGAATTTTATTCTGTTTCTGTAAGCCGCCCTGAGCCGGCCTTGGCCGGGAGTGCGGGATAAAAGTTAAATAAATAAAATCAAATCTCGTTTCTTCTGTGCTCTTCTTATCTATGTAGCCTCAGCTGGTGACCTTGTTGTACCTTGTTACAGCTTCCCCCTGGGAACGTAGACCCGTTAGGTTAGGCGGGCTTTTGCTTGTGCCCTGATTGGACCTGGGCCCTCAAGGGACCCCCCCCCCCCCGAATTACATATAACTCCCCGCTGGCGTGCTTTCCAGTAGTTCTAACACAGAATGTAGGCACAGAGGACCTGCCTTTACTGTCCTCTATAAACTTTACTCTTTTGAATGAAAGTTGTTGGGAACTGATTGCTGCAGGGATCTGACACCCCCTTCTTTGCTATGCTCCCTTAAACAGCCCAACAGAATCTTTTCGGGGCACACGGATCTACGGGCCGGGCTGCCCCCTGCTGAAGTGTGGGGAACAGGATCACTGCAGCTGCCCCCCCCACTGGTTTGGGGCCAGACAGACATTCCCCATCGCCAGGCACGGCACTTACTAATCCTTCGTCTCTTTGTCCCACTCCACCACGAGCTTCACGTGTGGGGTCCCGCCTTGGCCACATGACTTCAGAGCCCTGCAGGGAGAAGACCACAGCAGCTGAAGAGCGTGCCACCCGCTGGTGCCCTGCAGAATCACTCTCTCACAGGCCACCGTGGCACCACGCGGCAGGAACCCGGCTGGGCCCAGAGGCGCACCCACTCAGAGCCCGCGCAACCATCTTACAGTCTACACAAGAGGAGCCAGAAACCAGCCTGAAAGGCCGTGGCTCAGCGGCAGAGCCTCTGCTTGGCTGGCAGAATGTCCCCGGTTCAACCCCCGGCGGCACCTCCAGTTGAAAAGGACCAGGCAGGAGGTGATGGGAAAGACCTTTCTCCGCCTGAGACCCTGGAGAGCTGTAGAGAGGGGCCGTGGCTCTGTGGCAGAGCCTCTGCTTGGCAGGCAGGAGGTCCCAGGTTCAATCCCCGGCAGCGTCTCCAGTTGTAAAGGAGCAGGCAGGAGGTGATGGGAAAGACTTTTCTCTGCCCGAGACCCTGGAGAGCTGCAAAGAGGGGCTGTGGCTCTGTGGCAGAGCCTCTGCTTGGCGGGCAGAAGGTCCCAGGTTCAGTCCCCAGCAGCATCTCCAGTTGAAAAGGACCAGGCAGGAGGTGATGGGAAAGACTTTTCTCTGCCCGAGACCCTGGAGAGCTGTAAAGAGGGGCCGTGGCTCAGTGGCAGAGCCTCTGCTCGGCAGGCAGAAGGTCCCGGGTTCAATCCCCGGCAGCATCTCCAGTTGAAAAGGACCAGGCAGGAGGTGATGGGAAAGACCTTTCTCTGCCTGAGACCCTGGAGAGCTGCTGCCAGCCTGAGTAGACAAGACTAGACTGACTTTGACAGACGGAGGGTCTGATTCGGATTAAGGCAGCTTCACGCATTACGTGTAACAGTTCAACAGGTGCAGGAGAAACAACGATATTACGTGGCCTTCGAAGTATTTCATGGAAATGGGGAGGGCGGAAAGCGCCATCAAGTCACAGCCTGCTGACGCATCACGGGGTTTTCACAGAATCATAGAGCTGGCAGGGACCTCTGGGGTCATCTAGTCCAACCCCCTGCACAAGGCAGGAAACTCACAAATACCTCCCCCCCCACACACACCCCCCCGCAGCGACCCCTGTTCCACGCCCGGAAGAGGACAAAAAAACCCCTCCAGGATCCCCGGCCGAAGTGGCCTGGAGAACAATGACTTCCTAACCCCAAAGTGGCCATCATCCTTTCCCTGGGCGTGTCAGAGAGAGGGCCGCGGGAACTAAGCACTGAGACAAAACCCGTCCTTGCCCCTCCCTCACGTGTGACCTGCCTTTCAAGGCAAGAGGCGTCCAGAGGTGCTTTACCTGCCTCTGCACAGCGACCTCGGTCTCCCATCCAAGCACTAGCCAGGGAAGGAGACCCTGCTGAGCTTCCGAGATCTGGTGAGATCGAGCTAACTTGGGCCATCCAAGACAGGGCCAGACATAGGGAGGTGGTTTGCCTCTGCCTGCCTCTGCGTAGGGACCCTAGACTTCATCAGTGGTCTCCCATCCAAGCCCTAACCTGGGCCGGCCCCGCTTAGCTTCCGAGATCTGACGAGACCAGGCTAGCCTGGTATATATAGAATGGGAGGGACTTGGCTTGACAGCAGCAGCACATGTGGAAGGGACCTGGGTGTTCTGGTTGATCACAAGCTAAACATGAGCCTGCAGTGCGATGTGGCTGTGAAGAAAGCGAGTGCAATCTTAGGATGCATTCACAGAAGCCTTGTGTGTCCAGATCACGGGAGGTGGTGGTTGCGCTCTCTTCTGCTGTGGTCAGGCCCCACCTGGAGTCCTGTGTCCAGTTTTGGGCACCACGCTTTAGGAAAGATGTTGACAAGCTCGAGCGTGTCCGGAAGAGGGCAACCGGGATGGTGAGAGGGTTGGAATCCAAGTCTTATGAGGAAAGGCTGAAAGAGTTGGGTCTGTTTAGCCTGGGAAAGAGAAGGCTTAGAGGGGACACGATTGCAGGGCTGTCATGTAGAAGATGGAGCGGATCTATTCTCTCTCACTCTGGATTGCAAGACTAGATCTAACGGGTGGAAATTACAAGGGAGTCGATACCGGCTAAATATCGGGAGAAACTTCCTAACTATAAGAGTGGTTGAGCAGTGGAACAGTCTGCCTCGGAAGGTGGTGGATGCTCCTTCGCTGGGCGTTTCCAAGCGGAGGAGGCTGGACGACCCTCTTCCGGGTATGTTGTAGGTATGTAGGGCTATCTTTCGGCTCTGCTCCTGCAGAGTGCAGGGGGTTGGACTAGATGACCTGCAAGGTCCCTTCCCACTCTTAACATTCTGTGATTCTATGAAGGCGTTACCCTGACACAGTCCCCCTAGTATGTCCACCCGGTAGGGGAGGGCTACGATCCCTCACACAGAGCAGAGGAAAGCCCGCAGACAAGGCCCCACGTCTTCGCTGAAGGCGGCGGCGGCAAGGGCTCCAGTCTCACCGGTAGCAGCTCTTCCCTGTTTGCCCGGCTCACTTAACTTCCACGGATCTGACCAATCAGAGCCGCCACGGGCTGACCCCTCCCCAGGAGACAGGCGTAGCTGTCCCAGAGGGGGCAAGAGTTCCGCAAGCAGCACCCAGAGTGAGAAGACGCAGCCCGTCCCGAGAAAGGGCCCAAAATGGGCGGCAAGGCTAGAGTGGCAGGCCAGATGCCTCCCCGCGGACAGGAGGGCGCGCTCCCTGCCCGCCTACGAGGAGCCCACCCCTGCATCAGTGTACCGACATGCAGACAGGCCACGAAGACGTCTTCCTCACCGTTCCACCATCAGGTGGCAGAGGGGCCTCTCCTCCTGAGGTAACAGGTACGTTATACCCACGGCGCTGACCACGCGCAGGCTGAAAGGGCACACCTGTGGGGAGTGGAAGAAGACGTGGCAGGCTGGGGCTACGTGCCCTCTAGGCTGTGGACGCTTGTGATCAAGAATCCTACTTTGTGAGCCGCTGGCATTAAAGTTGTGAGCGAGCGATTGGGCTGCTGCAGGAATTAGTTTGCTCTGGAGCCCCACCCTTCCCGAGCGAGGACAAAAATGTGCGAGCCGGAGGCTACAAAAATGGGAGCTAGCTCACACTCACTCAGCTTAGAGGGAACACTGGGCTGAGGGGCTGAAGCCACGGAAGGGGGGGGCGCGCACACGCACACACACAGAGTTGTGCAGGAGGGGGAAGACTCCTCCTGGGCACACGTCGGTCCGAAGCTGGTGCATTCTGGTCCACGGGCAGACACAACCAGGACGGCCCTGACCCACCGTAAGACCAGAAGGGATTTCAGCCCCTACCAAGAGAGGCCTCCCCCCCCATCTGGCGTGAGCGGCCCCGATAAGCGTTCTTCCAGCAGTCCGCTTTTCCCTCTTCTCCGAACCAATGCTCCCTCTAAGCTGTGGAGTCTTGTGAGCAAAAATTCTACTTTGTGAGCTCCTGGCATTAAGGTTGTGAGCGAGCGATTTGGCTCCTGCATCAGTTTGCTCTGGAGCCATCCCTCCCTGAGCGAAGACAAAAATGTGTGAGCCGGAGGCTAAGAAACTGGGAGCTAGCTCACACTAACTCAGCTTAGAGGGAACGCTGGCCCCCCCACCCATTCGTCCAAACAATGCCGAATGTAAAGCGACAGTAAGTGAAGGGCTGGGACACACACCCCTTCCCCCCAGGGCTGGGGCCTTCCTTTGCGACAATCCTTTCCTCGGGAGGCTCCAGGCCGCTTTACCTGAATGCAGGCCGAGGGCCGGAGGTAACACTGCATCTTCTCCAGGATCTCCTTCTGCAGGATGTCCCAGGGAACCGACTTCTCCAAGTGCAGCACGAAGGGGTGGCCGAACCTGCACAGAGGAGCAGCGACGCCTGAGGACCTACGGAGCTGGCCCCTCACACACACACACAGCCCGCGGCTTCGCACTCCTGGAGACACACGCCGTTTCCCACGACTCTGGCGGCAGCACCGGCAACCAGGCCACCCGCCCGCCTCAGGGAAGACCAGCTCTGGGCTGTGGCCCAGAGCCCCTTTTCCCCAGGGGGAGGATCTGGCCCCCTTACACCGGTCAGGCTGTAGAACAAAGGCACACACACACACCCCTGCTACCCTGGCCCTCCAGCAGCCACTCAAAACTCCCTTCCCAGAAAAGGGCTCCTCGCGGGAACTTGCAGGAGATGAGCCAAGACTTTCTGCTGCGTGGCCCCACCGAGAACGAGCCCTGCTGTCGACAACATGTTCCCTTTGCTTTCCGTTGCCCCCACCTTAACATTCCACTCCACTCTAGGAGCTCTGGGTGGGCCAGAGAGAGTGCTCCTCCTCCTCCTCCTCCTCCTCCTCCTCCTCGGAAGCGGTTACCTCTTTCCTTGCTGCCCCGAGCAGGCACGGTTGCACACCAGCACCACGATCTTGTCGCCGGCCGGCCCCCGGGCGTTGGAGTTCTCCAGCCTCCCCGGAGGATAGGGAGGGGTCCTGAGAGGGTCAGCACTATACTTCAAGTGGTTCAGGTTACTGTTCACGTGGATGCCTGGAAGGGCACGGAAGAGGCGTCAACACAGACAGCGGTCCAGAGAGTCCCTCGGGGCCACAACCAGAAAGAGCCCAGCGGCAGAAACGGCAGGGCCAGAGGACGCAGCAAGCACCCGACGTTTGGGCCATCTGGTGGGAGTCCACCCTCCCTGCTCTACTCAGAAGGGTTACAACACCACAGTCCCAGAAGAAGAGACTGGATTTGTATCCCGCCCTTCACTACCCGAAGGAGTCTCAGAGCGGCTGACAAACTCCTTTCCCTTCCCCTCCCCACAACAGACACCCTGGGAGGTGGGTGGCGCTGAGAGAGCTCTCTTGAGAACTGCCCTTGAGAGAACAGCTCTGAGAGAACTTGAAACTGACCCAAGGTCACACCAGCTGGCTGCATGTGGAGTAGTGGGGAATCAAACCTGGTCCTCCCAGATTAGAGTCCACACCAGTGTTCCCTCTAAGATGAGTTAGAGTGAGCTAGCTCACAGTTTTTTATCCTCCAGCTCACACATTTTTGTCTCAGCTCAGGAAGGATGGCTCCAGAGCAAACTAATTAATGCAGGAGCCAAATGGCTTGCTCACCACTTTAATGCTAGTAGCTCACAAAGTAGAATTTTTGCTCATGAGACTCCACAGCTTAGAGGGAACATTGGTCCACACTCCTAACCACCACACCAAACTGGCTCTCAAACAGTCCAGCCAGAAGAAGAAGAAAATGAAGAAGATATTGGATTTATACCCCGCCCTTCACTGCCCAAAGGAGTCTCAGAGTGGTTTACAAACTCCTTCCCCTTCCCCTCCCCACAACAGACACCCTGTGGGGTAGGTGGGGCTGAGAGAGCTCTTAGGAGAGGACTGCTCCTAAGAGAACAGCTCTGAGAGAACTTGTCACTGACCCAAGGCCACACCAGTGGCTGCATGTGGAGAAGTGAGGAATCAAACCTGGTTCTCCCAGATTAGAGACTGACCTCTCTGGCTCAGGATCCCCTCTGGCCGGTAGATCTCCGGGGTCTCGAAGGCAAAGATGCAGTCGCTTTCTTGCACCGTGTCCAGGTCGTCCGTGTCAGAAAAGGAGCGATGGAAGCCATCGTAATACATCTCGGTCAGCACGATCTGTGGGCGGGGGGGGGGGGAGGCAGGGACAACAGGGGGGCCCCTCAGCCGA
>NW_015161975.1:365180-387365 GCF_001447785.1 Gekko japonicus | reverse complement strand
CCCCCCGGCCGTTTCCTGGGGGGCAGACGGAGCCCTGCCCCCCCCCTGAGTGGGCTCGCTAGAGGAAGGAGAACGTGGAGCCAAGAGGGCCCGGGGGGGGGGATCCGTGTACGCGCCAAAGCCCACGGGCAGCGGGTGTGGAGCAGGGCGGCCGAGCAGAGAGCCCCGGCCTGGCCGAGTTGTGAGCTCACCTGCTTGGTGGGGATTTTGGTTTCTCTGGAGACGGCTTCTCTCAGCCTGGCCACTGTGCCGGACAGGGGCACGGCCACCCCGATGCGCATGCAGTGGGAGCACTTCCCTCGGTACACCACAGTGACGCAGAGCGGCCTGCAGGGGGCGCAAGAGGCAGTTGGGGAGGCAGAAGCAGGAGGCTGGGGCCACGCGGCCGAGGCCCTGCACCACCCCCACACAACAGCGCAGAAGTGACTGGCGCGAGAGGCTGCCAGGCCCCACCCCTCCCCGCAGGCAGGCAGGAGAGGACGGCTTCATCACCAAGGACCCCGCTCGCACCATGTGGCCACGTGCCGGAGCCCTTCCCTTTGCTCTGGACAGCAAGCCTCCCCATTTTTTTAAAGCCTGTTTGAAGTTTGGGCCCAATAGTTTACGACGATGAAGAAGAAGAGGAGGAATAGGAGGAGGAAGAAGAAGAGGAAGAAGAGGAGGAGGAGGAAGAAGAAAATGAAGAAGATATTGGATTTATACCCCGCCCTTCACTGCCCAAAGGAGTCTCAGAGTGGTTTACAAACTCCTTCCCCTTCCCCTCCCCACAACAGACACCCTGTGGGGTAGGTGGGGCTGAGAGAGCTCTTAGGAGAGGACTGCTCCTAAGAGAACAGCTCTGAGAGAACTTGTCACTGACCCAAGGCCACACCAGTGGCTGCATGTGGAGAAGTGAGGAATCAAACCTGGTTCTCCCAGATTAGAGACTGACCTCTCTGGCTCAGGATCCCCTCTGGCCGGTAGATCTCCGGGGTCTCGAAGGCAAAGATGCAGTCGCTTTCTTGCACCGTGTCCAGGTCGTCCGTGTCAGAAAAGGAGCGATGGACAGAAACTGCTCTTTTTCAAGAACAGCTCTTGTCAGAACTATGGCTTGCCCAAGGTCATCCAGCAGGTGCAAGTGGAGGAGGAGTGGGGGAATCAAACCCGGTGCTCCCAGATTAGAGTCCGCCTGCACTTAACCACTGCATCAAACGAAAGGATGCAGGCACACCGAATCGCCTCCGGCTGCGCCCAGACTTCAGTTGCCGTCTCCTGCCTTCGTCTAGCTGGGTTTTTCTGGACTATCCAGTCGTTTCAGAGCTCTTCATCTGGATGGGACCAGGCAGATCAGTTTGTCTCCTAGTTTCCATCCATTGTTGAATAAGGACGGCAACATATATAGGACCTCAATGTTTTTACGTAGCGTAATTCTGCAAGCAATCAACAGTTTCTGTGTGGAGTTAAGATTACAACTGAAGACGGGCCATTTAGGTGGAAAGACGCTCGAGCCTGGAACTGTTGATTGCCTGCAGAGTTATGCATTATTCAGCACATGTCCACGGCCTTTTTTTCCTCTTGTTCTGTGGATATTATGAGCCGTGATCCTGTAGTGGCGTAGAGGAGGAAATCTGGCAACCCTTCACCTGTGCAGCTACGGGATGCCCGCGTCGCCTCCAACAGGTCCCCCGAACCAGATGTGGAAACCTCCCTGGGGAAGAGACCCGCCGGCCCCCTCCCAGCAGCCTCTGGGGCCCTTCGGCCACAGCCGCCTCTCTCTCCCGTGACGTGCGGGGAGAGCGCGGTGCCCGAGTGGCAAGGCCCCCCCCCCCAACCCCTGTCTTGACACCTACCGGGTGTGAGGCAGCGGGATGGGCAGAGAGATGCATAGGAATGGGTCGAAGGTGTTGCTCTGCTTCTGGCAATGGGGACACGTCAGAGAAGACCTGGCAGCGGCAGCGGAGCAAACACACAAGCAAATGAGTGTGTGTGTGGGGGGGGGGGAGTTCCTGCAGGAGAGAAGCCGCCCCTCCCATCCCCACACCTCTAACCCCTCCCCCAAACTCCACTCCCAAAATATCCAGGGATTCCCCCAACCCGAGACACACAGGATTAAAAAATATTTTTCCAATGCAAAAAAATAAAGGTTATCTGTGTGTGTGTGTGCTGGGAGAAGCATTCCGGCTGAGCTTTCTCCTTCATACGCTCGTTTTCTGAGCAGAGGACTGTTTCTTGAGGTGGGTCCACACCAAGGCTCCCTCTAAGCTGTGGAGTCTCATGAGCAAAAATTCTGCTCTGTGAGCTACTGGCTTTAAAGTTGTGAGCGAGCCATTTGGCTACTGCATGAATGAGTTTGCTCTGGAGCCCCATCCTTCCTGAGCGGAGACAAAAATGTGTGAGCCGGAGGCTAAAAAACGGTGAGCTCGCTCACACTAACTCAACTTAGAGGGAACACTGGTCCACACCAAGGCTCCCTCTAAGCTGTGGAGTCTCATGAGCAAAAATTCTGCTTTGTGAGCTCCTGGCATTAAAGTTGTGAGCGAGCAATTTGGCTGCTGCATCAATGAGTTTGCTCTGGAGCCCCATCCTTCCTGAGCGAAGACAAAAACGTGTGAGCCGGAGGCTAAAAAACGGTGAGCTAGCTCACACTGACTCCGCTTAGAGGGAACGCTGGTCCACACACCCTCTGTCTGAAACGGTCCAGCCGGGAAACGGCCTGACTGCCTCTTCTCCTGCTGGTGAGGCCGAGGACCCCTTCCCCGGGGAGAATGAGCCCCCGGCCCCGAGGCCTCCTTTCCCGTCCACTCCCATCACGGATCGAGGAGCAAAACAGACATTCAGTTCAAACACAGGTGGCCGTTTTGAAAGCCCAAGGAGAGGTCTTCCCTACCAGGAATCGGGCACCACATCCAGCCCTGCCCGAGGGAGGCCGTACCTGTACTGGGCCTGGAAGAGCTCCTGGACAAAAGAGCTGTTTATGGGGAAGGCTGGTCCCTCGATCAACACCGGCTCCTCGAAAGGGGGCTGGGGAGGAAAAGGCATTTCGGTCAGGCGGGCGGAGGCACTCCCGGGGGCCCCCGCGGCTCTCAGGGAAGACCCCAAACAGGAAGGAACCTTTTCAACGGGGGCCTTGAAGGCAGCAGTCCAAGAGAGGCAGCCCTCCCGGCACCCAGAACTCTCCAGGGCAAACCCACCTAAACATCAAAACCCCACCCAAAGTGAGCCAAATCGTGCCCCAACAAGCAGAGTCTGGTGGCCCAGGAGTCCACGCGCAAACGGCCATGGAAAGACAAACGACGGGGATGGGCCCACCCGAGCCCCACGCCTGGCCCTCCCCTCTCCTGGTCAGTAGCAGCCGCATGGCCCCGGAAGCCCTGCCTGGGCCGCGTGGCTGGTCTTACCTTCAGAGGGGGGCTGCCGTTGTTCTTCATCAGGTTGTTGAGGTCCTCGTGGACTCTGTCCAGCAGCCAGAGGAGGAATTCTTGAGCGTCGTGCTGGGAGCTGCCGCGGTACTGCAGGGCATTCTTGGAGACGATGCTCTGCGGAGGAGAAAGAGCACCATACAAAATCAAAATTAATGCCAATTCCACATAAAGCAAAAAACAAAGGAATAGATCTCCGAAGACTTCTCCGTGGTCATGTGGCCGGCATGACTAGACGCCAAGGCGCACGGAACGCTGTTACCTTCCCACTGAAGCGGTACCCATTTATCTACTTGCAATGTCTTGCTTTCGAACTGCTAGGCTGGCAGGAGCTGGGGCCGGAGACGGGGAGCTCACTCCGTCATGCGGCACACTCAGGTCTCGAATTGCCGAATAATAGCAAAAAGGTCCCCAGCTAAAACCGAAGATAAAATAACCAGCCCCAGATCCCTTTGAGGTGAACATGATGAGTTTATTGCAAGCCATCCGGAACTTGGCAAAAGGACGGGGGGGGAGACACTCAAGTCCGCAAGCAAAGCATCAAAAGGGGAGAAATCAGGAGCCGACCAAAGGGATGACTGCAACGCGTCTGTCACTAGAGGGCACTGTTGAACTCGTCTTCCTAGGACCGGCTTCTTCCCCACCCGGTTAATTGGGTTTCCGGGACAGTACTCAAACCTGACACACCTTTTTATGGAAACAAGAAACAAAGGACATGATTGGGTTTCTTTTTTGGAGGGGAATTCTGCGTGGGCCAACGCAGTTGTTTACAGCTTTTTTGTTACTGGTCCAAACTGGAAAGCAAGAACTACCAGGAGGCCTGGGCGGCCACGGCCCATTATTCTGCAAGAGGCGGCTGAGGGAGCGTCAGACACGTCAGGGAAGATGCAGGCATGACGCAGGCTCTGATCTCAGCGCACAGGAAGGAGGAGGAATGGATGGCTGCAGCTGGTGCAAAATGCTGCGGACAGGCTTCTGAGGGGGTCTCCCCACGAGGGAGCACAACCAGCCTGTCCTGAAGGCATCGCACTGGCTGCCGATAGCACACCGGATTCGCTTCAAGGTGCCGGTGCTTACCTGTAAAGCACTCAATGGCCAGGGTCCGACATACCTGAGGGACCGCCTTTCCCCACACGTACCCCAGAGAGCACTTCGGTCAGGGTCACAAAATCGACTGGACGTCCAAGCCCCAAGGAAGCCAGGCTAGTTGCAACCAGGGCCAGGGCTTTTTCGGTGGCGGCTCCAACCTGGTGGAATGAGCTCCTAGAGGAGATCAGGGCCCTGCGGGACCTCTCACAGTTCCGCAGGGCCTGCAAGACGGAGCTCTTCCGCCAGGCCTTCAACTAAGGCGCCGCCAATCTTACCACCACGACCATCGTCAATAACAACCGAAGCCTGGTGCCTGGTCCGTGACGGAGAGCCTGTGCTCACCGACCGGAGCGGAGAAAGGCCATCGAGCGGAAAATCAAGCAAAGTTATAGAACGCATGAGGCCATCTTTGGTATCGTAAGTCAACTGATAGCACTTTATCATATTTTAAGTTGGTTTTAGTGAACTGTCTAATTGAATTGTTTGAAGGATGTTTTCAGATTTGGGATGTTTATTGCTTTTATTACGTCAGCCGCCCTAAGCCTGCCATGGCGGGGAGGGCGGGGGGGGGGGTACAAATTTAAATAAATAAATGACTGCATGTGGCTCAGAAGACCAGATCCACCCCCACACCCCAGCAACTGGACGGCTCTGAGCCTGACCACCCCCCCCATCAAAATGGCCACGACTTCGAGTCAAGTAGCGAGCGCACACGCACACCCCGCGTCCCGAAATGCAGAGGCTCAGACGAGGGAAGGGGGGGGAACGGCCGGGGGGGGGGGGCAAGAACAGGAGCGGGCAGAAATTGCTACTGCGCCCGGTTAATCCTTAAGAAGGGGAAAGGCCAAGCAGCAGCAGAAGGGGAGACTGGATCTATACCCCCGCGGCCCTTCACTCCCCAAAGGAGCCTCAGAGGGGCTTACAGACTCCTTCCCCTTCCCCTCCCCACAACAGACAGACACCCTGTGAGGCGGGTGGGGCTGAGAGAGCTCCCACTGTGGGCCCCCCAGCACCAAGGATACAGAGCATCGCTGCCCCAGACATAAGAACATAAGAGAAGCCCTGTTGGATCAGGCTAATGGCTCATCCAATACAATACTCTGTGTCGCACAGTGGCCAAAACCCAGAGGACATCAGGAGATCCACCAGCAGGCGGTCCAGAAGCCCTCCCACTCTTACGCCCCCCCCCCAAGCACCAAGGATACAGAGCATCACTGCCCCAGACACAGCCCTCCATCTATCCCTTGTGGATAATAGCCACTGATGGAAGTGAATCCCAGGTGCTAATTACTCTTTGGGTTGTCTCACACAAAGGTCTTCATGCTACAGATTCCAAGCGAGTCAAATTGTGCCTTTTCAAACATCTCCCCCATTCCAAAACAGAAAATATTTCATAGGAATGAAATCGGTGCTTTCTATCAGAAGAACTAGTAAGAGGTCTGGGTATTCTCCCCACACACACACCCCCAGCGCATCTCCCCATTAGGATCTTCTTTGCTGTGAGAGGCCCTCCCCGGGTTCCTTTCACCCAGCTGGCACCAACTGGGCAATTCCCACAACAACCCCAAAGGCAGGAGGGTTAGTCCAATCAACGTATGCGTCTCGTGGCTTCCAAGATACGGGCCGGATTTCTGAAGTTCTCGCTTCTGCTGGCAGAGAGAGGCTGCCTCCTCCCCAAAAAGGAAGCTGATACCCAGGAGTGCAGGCAGGCAGGCAAGCGTTTTCCAGCTCCACTCTTCCACTATCGGTGCATCTAATGGGAGGATAACGCTGACACCCAAGATCCCCCGAGGGAGGGAGGGAGGCCGCAGGCAGAGCTCCTGCTTAGCCAGAGAAAAATAAGTGGGGCCAGAGATACCGACACAGAGGAAGAGAATGTCATCAGATGTCAGAGGGAGGCCGGGAGCTGAAAGGTCACTTCGTGGCGCCCCCCCCCCCCAGCTGATTGGGGGGGCAGGCCTGGCCTTTTGCCTTTACAAAGGAACAAGCAGCCCAGAGCTGGTGCAAGAGAGCCGTCTGGCCCTTTAAAAGCTAAACTGCAGACAAGCTTGGGGAAGCGGCAGGCAAAGTCCAATTCGCAATGTGTTGAGACGGGATTTCTTTAAAGGACAGGACACGGGCGGTACTCCCTCTACACTGTGGAGCCTTGTGAGCAAAAATTCTCCCTTGTGAGCGAGCGATTGGGTTGCTGCTTCAATCAGTTTGCTCTGGAGCCCCAGCCTTCCTGAGCTAGGACAAAAAAATGTGTGAGCCGGAGGCCAAAAAACGGTGAGCTGGCTCACACTGACTCGGCTTAGAGGGAACACTGGACACGGGTTCGGTCCCGTCCTGGAGGCAGGCCTGATTCTCCTAAGTGTGGGTTGCGCACCGAGAGGAGACAAGAAAGGCCCTGCCTCGGCTGCTGGCACAGGCGGCTTCGGCACTGGCCCGGATCCCCAAGAGACGGCAGCTCTCATTAGCAAAAGCTTTTAGGCCTCCCTGGGCCGGGAGCGGCCGGCCACAATGCTCCAACAGCACATTGATTTTCCCTTCATTTCCTGCTCCCTGGCAATCCTTGCCCGCTTCCATTTGTTCCTGGGAGATGCCCGCCAGACACACAAGCCCCACCCTCCGCAACACAGCTTGAGCGCCACCCGTCGGGGCTTCCCGGGGGGGGTCACACGGTCGCCCCACCCCCCCTTCACTGTCATCGGGGCCAAGGAGCGTGGCCTGCACCCTCTAATCCAGGGGTGCAAAACCCGGAGCGGGGTCCTGAAGAAGGCCCAGTGTCAAACTCGAACGCTCATTTGCCATAGTTTGGGGGGATTGGGGGCCTGCAGACGGAATGTGTGAGAAGGGCTCCGTTGTAGTGGCAACGTAACTCTTCCTAAAAATTAACAGAAGCATTGCGTCCAGATAATGGGAGGTGGTAGTTCCGCTCTCTTCTGCTATGGTCAGGCCCCACCTGGAGTACCGTGTCCAGTTTTGGGCACCAAATTTGAGGAAGGATGTTGACAAGCTCGAGCGTGGCCAGAAGAGGGCAACCAGGATGGTGAGAGGGTTGGAATCCAAGTCTTACAAGGAAAGGCTGAAAGAGTTGGGTCTGTTTAGCCTGGGAAAGAGAAGGCTTAGAGGGGACAGGATTGCAGTCTTCAAGTATTTGAAGGGCTGTCATGTAGAAGATGGAGCAGATCTATTCTCTCTTACTCCGGATTGCAAGACTAGATCTAATGGGTGGAAATGACAAGGGAGTCGTTACTGGCTAAATATCAGGAGAAACTTCCTAACTGTCAGAGTGGTTGAGCAGTGGAACAGTCTGCCTCGGGAGGTGGTGGAAGCTCCTTCGCTGGACGTTTTCAAGTGGAGGCTGGACGACCATCTTTTGGGTATGTCGTAGGTATGTGGGGCTATCTTTCAGCTATGTTCCTGCAGAGTGCAGGGGGTTGGACTAGATGACCTCCAAGGTCCCTTCCAACTCTAACATTCTATGATTCTACGATAAGATACCTCCCCATGCAGGGATGACCTTGGAGGAGACTGGGCCTGCTTTGCGGTCCTAAGAGAAAATAACGGTATATGGAGCAGAGGCCCATCAGGGGGTATGAGCCACAAGGTATAGACAGGAACTCTCGGTCTGGGGCGAGGGATGCTCTGTATTCGCGGGCGCTTGGGGGGGGGCAACGGTAGGAGGGCTTCTAGTGTCCTCTGGCCCCACTGGTGGACCTCCTGATGGCCCCTGGCATTTTTGGCCACTGTGTGACACAGCGTGTTGGACTGGACGGGCCTTTGGCCTGATCCAACATGGGCTTCCCTTACGTTCTTATTCACAGGTGTGGGTGGATGATTGTGGGGTATTATTGGACGGGACCCAAAAGGGAGGGCCTGGTTTGAACTGGCTATAATTGGGGGTTCTGCCACCAGAGCCTCAGTTCCGACACAGTACTGGTCTCAGCTTCGAACACCTTTATTCATCAATAAACAGATCACGGCCAGAGAGTGTTGTTGAGAGTAATTTTGTCCCAAGAGTCTGACGCCCAGCTCCTCTAGGGCAAGATGCCTGAGCCTCGGCTGCCTGAGCCGAGGGGACAACCGCGCCTTGGTCTTAGTGACACCCCCGCAGAGTGGAGGGGGGAAGAAACCCACACTCCTCACCTTCTGACTGCAGTTCAAACAATGCTGACAACCCCTCTCAGCCTCTCGGGGAAGCAGACTTGCTTCTGAGGAGACGGCCATGGCCACCGCATCCAACAAGCCTCCACTCGGGGCCCCATCAGCCAAAGAGCAGCGCAGCCCCCCCCCCGGCCCCCTCTCCCTCCCCAGGCGTGACCCTGCTGAGGATCACTTGGTGACCGAGACCTGGTTTTTCTGCCCAGACCCCCACGGGCTAGGAGTGGCTTCCTTCCGAGCAAAAATGAGCTCTCTGTTCTGCCGCTGAGCAGCAGCCAACTCCTGGCAACCCTGGACCGTTTCCAAGGCAAAGAGGCCTTCCGGGGTGCTCTGCCACTGCCTGCCCCCCCCCCCTCGAATACTGACCAGAGCCAACCCTCCTTCGCCTCTGTGATCCTGATGAGATTGGGCTGGCCTGGGCTACAGAAATGAGCTACAAATACATGCGCTAAACAAAAACCCTTCGTTACAGCCAATTAGAAGAGGAAGAAGAAGAGGCTGGACTTGTACCCCTTGCCCTTCACTGCCCAAAGGAGTCTCAGAGCGGCTGACAAACTCCTTTCCCTTCCCTTCCCCTCCCCACAACAGACAGACACCCTGGGAGGCAGGTGGGGGCTGAGAGAGCTCTGGCAGAAAACGGCTCTTTTTCAAGGACAGCTCTTGTCAGAGCCACGGCTTGCCCAAGGTCATCCAGCCAGGTGCAAGTGGAGGAGGAGTGGGGAATCAGACCCGGTTCTCCCAGACTAGAGTCCGCCTGCACTTCACCACCGCACCAGACTGGCTCTACACCAGTTACCTCAAAAGCAAGGGGTTCTGCCTGCTGGTTTAAATGATTCCTTTGGCTGACCCGGGCTCCCTCCCCCGTCGGCTCCCCACGGCCAGGCCAGGGGGAAAGGTAACCGTGCCCGGCCAAGGGCAGACCACCGCAAGAGGGAAGGAATGTGCCAAAGCCCAGATTTGGGCACCCGCTTCTCACACCCAGCTCTGAGTGAAGCATAGTGCCACAGTGGTGCCTGGAAAGGATAACGCCTCCCACCTCCGAAGGGAACGTGGAAAGGAGGCTGCCCCTGTGGCGAGGATCGCACCTGCTGCGGCACGCTGGGCAGAGGGAAAGGTCCGGCCGCAACCTGCCAAGGGAGAACCGCTTCTAGCGCTCGGCCTCCCCTGCTCCGCATTGCTGGGAATGCACAAAGTGGATCTCCTGTCTGATGAGAAGGAGACGCACCAGGCCCAGTGTTCCCTCTAAGCTGAGTATAGTGTGAGCTAGCGCACAGTTTTTTAGCCTCCCGTTCACACCTTTTTTGCCTTCGCTCAGGAAGGATGGGGCTCCAGAGCAAACGGATTTATGCAGCGGCCGAATCCCTCGCTCACAACTTTAATGCCCAGGAGCTCACAAAGCAGAATTTTTGCTCACAAGGCTCCACGGCTTAGAGGGAGCACCGGACTGGACCCTTCGGCACCCTGCCTGGGTCTGGGGCCAGGAACACCGGAGCCCCCGGTCAGAGCCACAGAGAGAGCTTTGTGCAACGGGCCGGGCCCCACGCCACCGGTCCGTATAATTTCCCATGGCCATTTCTGAAGCCAAGCGAGAGGCACGCTGAAGGAAGGGGGCACCCGGCCTGCAGAGATCGGCCCATAAAAGCACACCCGTGTCAGGGCACTGTTGCCCGGGGGAGGGGGGGCAGTGTTCATCTTCACCGCTCTCCCCCCTCCCGCCCTTTCCAGCTCTTTGTTCTGCTTGGTGTCGTGGTTAAGTGTGCGGACTCTAATCTGGGAGAACCGGGTTTGATTCCCCACTCCTCCACTTGCACCTGGCTGGATGACCTTGGGCAAGCCATAGCTCTGTCAGAGCTGTTCTCTCAAGGGCAGTCCTCGAAAGAGCTCTCTCAGCCCCACCTACCTCCCAGGGTGACTGTTGTGGGGAGGGGGAGGGAAAGGAGTTTGTAAGCCGCTCTGAGACTCCGAGGGAAGGGAAAGGGGTATCAATCCAATCTCCTCCTCCTCCCCTTTAGCAATCTAGCTGAGGAACACTCAGTCTACAAATAATGTTTGCAAAACTGAAGAAGACAAACCCGCACATCAGAAAAGAAAGCAGCAAGGCCGTGTGTCACTCGTGATGTCACAACCCCCCCCTCGCACCAAAGGGTGGGCTCAGATCCACACACAAATCCCGCGTCGCTTTCACGGTTGCTGCTGATGCACTAGCGGGAAAAGGGGGAGGCAGGCGTTGCCCCAAGTGTCTCTCTCAAACCGAGGCCCGGGGAAAAGCCTTCCTGACAAACAGAAGCACTACAGAAAGCCACCTGCGCTCCTCGGGTAAAGCGGGAGGGGGTTAAGGGCGCATTTGGCAACGCGGAATATCCACAGCGGGACCCCTCCAAACAGCAGAGACAAACGCTGCCCACTTTATGGCCAGGGACCTACGCACCTAAGGGACCGCCTTTCCCCACATGTCCCCCCAGAAAGCACTGCGGATCAGAGTCTCAACACCGACTTACCCTTCCCGGACCAAAGGATGCCAGGCTAGCTTCAACCAGGGCCAGGGCTTTCTCAGTGGCGGCTCCGCTCTGGTGGACTGAGCTCTCAGAGGTCAGGGCCCTGCGGGACCTTATGTGGTTCCACAGGGCCTGCGAGACGGAGCTGTTCCACCAGACGTTCAACTAGGAGCCGCCCCTGGGGGGAGAATGCCCTGACCCCTGAAAGTCTTCAAGCAGCCTGAGCCACCTGTACAGTATTAGATTGGAATCGACCACTAGAGCCAGTTTGGTGTAGTGGTTAAGTGCGCGGACTCTAACCCGGGAGAACCGGATTTGATTCCCCACCCCTCCACATGTAGCTGCTGATGTGACCTTGGGTCAGTCACAAGTTCCCTCAGAGCTGTTCTCTGAAGAGCAGTCCTCGAAAGAGTTCTCTCAGCCCCACCTCCCTCCCAGGGTGCCTGTTGTGGGGAGGGGAAGGGAAAGGAGATTGTAAGCCCCTCTGAGACACCTTCGGGTAGTGAAGGGCCATGGGGTATGACTCCAATCTCTCCTTCTTCTTCTTCTAGGATGGCACGGAAGTCTGCACGCCATCTCCGGTGTAATGTTAAATTGTTTAAATTGTTAGATTATTATTGTTAGCACCTTTTCAATGTTGTGGTTGTTATGGTTTTAGGATGATGGCACTATTTATTGGTGCTTTTATGCTGTCGTAAGCCACCCTGGGCCGGCCAAGGCTGGGAGGGCAGGGCGTAAATGTGTAATAAATAAAACAAAATAACATAAAAGCTAACTGAGGCCACCCGCGCCCTCCCAAGCTGCCACCCGTTCCGAACCAGAGCCCGGATCAACCGCCTCGGGGCTCCAAAACTCACAGGCCGAGGCCGGTAGCCGCCTAAAAACCACGTTACTAAACGCAGCCATCTCCGAGTGGCCAAAGGCCGCAAAGGGCTCTGGGGGGGATCTCCTTCGTGAGACAGATGCCCGAGCCGGCCCAAGGGGCACCCGAGACGGCGGAACAACCAGCCCGAATGTAGGTCAGGCAGAGGAGGTGTCAGGCGGCCGCGCGGGCGGGCGGGGGATGATTTTCAAAGCGGCCTGGCTGCCCCCAGATTCCCTTTGGTTATTCGGCTGGAAAACGCAAATCCGCCATCTGCCCGACTGTGGCACGCCCTGCCCTGGCTTTGAGCCGCCTTCTCCTGCCGTTCTGAGGACGCGAAGAGCGCTAATGGCAGCCAGACACAGACGAGGAGCAGAGAAGCGCCGGAGAGGGAGACAGACCCACGCGCCTCTCCTGCCTTGCCTTACTCTCTCGGAGGCCCAATATCCCTGTCGCCGGACAGGCAGTGAAGGCTCTCCCAGGAGGAGGGCTCCTTCGCAGTTTAAGGAACACACGGAGGCCTGCAAACGGGTGCCCGCCCAGAGGCTGCCAGGGGGTGGCTAAGAAAAGTCGAAGGCAGCAGGAAAAGAGGAAGACCCGGCATGAGGCGGACGGACCGGGCTCCCCCCCCCCCAGGAAGCCACAAAGGGCTTCAGTGGGCAAGACCTGCGCCAGGTTGTCAAGGATAGGGTGCTGTGGGGCTCAGTCACTCCCTCACAGGGTCAGCCCTAAATCAGAAGTGACTCCAGGGCACTTAACAGACACACACACACACACCGCTGGGAGGGTCCCGCTCCCCCCCCCCCAGACACACACAAGAGCTTCCAAGCAAACTGCTTCTGCCTGACCTTCCTCTCCAAACCGAACCCAGCTGGGCCGCTCTCGCTTCCCATCACAGAAGTCGGGCTAGATTTGCCCTTTGAAGAAACAAGCATATGAAGCTGCCTTACGCGGAATCAGACCCCTTAATCCGTCAAGCTCAGGATGGTCTACTCAGACTGGTAGCAGCTCTCTGGAGACTCAGGCAGAGAGGTCTTCCCCATTACCTCCTGCCTGGTCCCTTTTCAACTGGAGATGTTGCCGGGGACTGAACCTGGGACCTTCTGCATGCCAAGCAGAGGCTCTGCCACTGAGCCACGGCCCCTCCTTACAGCTCTCCAGGGTCTCAGGCAGAGGTCTTTCCCATCACCTCCTGCCAGGTCCTTTCTAACTGGAGATGCTGCCGGGGACTGAACCTGGGACCTTCTGCATGCCAAGCAGAGGCTCTGCCACTGAGCCACGGCCCCTCCTTACAGCTCTCCAGGGTCTCAGGCAGAGGTCTTTCCCATCACCTCCTGCCAGGTCCTTTCTAACTGGAGATGCTGCCGGGGACTGAACCTGGGACCTTCTGCATGCCAAGCAGAGGCTCTGCCACTGAGCCACGGCCCCTCCTTACAGCTCTCCAGGGTCTCAGGCAGAGGTCTTTCCCATCACCTCCTGCCAGGTCCTTTCTAACTGGAGATGCTGCCGGGGACTGAACCTGGGACCTTCTGCATGCCAAGCAGAGGCTCTGCCACTGAGCCACGGCCCCTCCTTACAGCTCTCCAGGGTCTCAGGCAGAGGTCTTTCCCATCACCTCCTGCCAGGTCCTTTCTAACTGGAGATGCTGCCGGGGACTGAACCTGGGACCTTCTGTGTGCCAAGCAGAGGCTCTGCCAGTGAGCCACGGCCTCTCCCTGTTGCTACAGAAGGATTTCAAGAGCTCTTTGGGGAACCCCAGGGCAAGTGGGCAAGAGCACAGACAGACTTTCTTCCCCACCCAGAAAGCCGTTCTCAGGCCGGGCAGGAAAGAAAATAATGTGGGGCAGTGTTCCCTCTAAGCTGAGTTAGTGTGAGCTAGCTCACAGTTTTTAAGCCTTCGGCTCACACATTTTTTGCCTTCGCTCAGGAAGAAGGGCTCCAGAGCAAAGTAATTGATGCAGTAGCCAAATGGTTTGCTCACAACTTTAATGCCTGTAGCTCACAAAGTAGAATTTTTGCTCACAAGACTCCACAGCTTAGAGGGAACACTGATGTGGGGATATGGCTTCATCGGGAAACTGTATTGTTCACAGTTAAATCGCTTCCTTGGCCTGCACGGTCCAGCCTCCACATTAACTGGACGCAAGTATGTTTACATGTTTCAAACAGCGTTCTGCTAATCTGTCAATAAACTAATAATCTCATTAGCTCAAAGGTCTCTGTAGCAATTTGACTACGGTTAATGCGCCCGGTCAAACGATTTATACTGTTAACCCTATTAAAACAATCAAGAGTATCTCTAGCATGAAATCTGGCCCAAAGGAGAATCATTAGTAGCCTTTTGCATCCGCAAACCTCTGCAAACATCCTGAAGATGTGGCGGGGGAGGGAAGTGAAGGTTTAAAAAAGGATTCCACGGTGGTGGGGCTCCTGTCGATGGAGTACTCCTTCGTCCAGCTTCCACGCAGCTTTTACTTCCCGCACCCCCGTGCTCACTCTCGGGCACCTATTTCCCTCTCACCCCGACTCTTCCTGAAGAGAGAGCTGTGTGGAATCAGCGCATGGCTTTTATTTGCACCCTCTTTCCCACCCAAGGACACCCCACACCGAAGGCAGTCGAAACATCAGATCCGACAAAACAAACTAAAAAACACAAAACAGGACCCCAAAGCGTCCACATAAAAGCTGGCCTCTGGGCCGATTACTGACACTGGGTAGAGCGATCTCCCACCCCCACCCCCCAGACACCCGTTCCAGAGTGCAGAAGAGAGACAGATCTTTTAACAGCCCACTGCTATTGACAAACACACACACACACACACCGCAGGAACCGGCACCTTCTCTGTAGCCAGGCAGACTGCCGGGAAAGTGTTGAGGCCAGCAGAACGCAGCTGACGGAAACAGCTGACAGCCAGGGCGATGAAAACCATCCCATCCGGCGCGGAACAGCAGTGTAGAAAACCCGTTCGGTTGACTCTTCCGCGGGCAATGCCGCAAGGGGTGAAAACTCACTTGACGCCCCTGACCTGGATAGAGCCCGGGCAAGGCCGATCTCATCAGATCTCGACAGCTAAGCGGGGCCGGCCCTGGCAGGTATTTGGATGGGAGACCTTCAGAGGATACCGGGGCCGGGAGGCCAGAGGCAGGCGATATCGAGCCACTGCTCTGAATGTCCTCCGTGCCCCAGGAGGAGTCGCCAAAAGGTCCCCATGACGTCCAACCACGGGTGCGCGCACACACACAGGAACACACAAATGCAAAAACACCCCTCCCCCCCAAAAAACTCGCTTGCCAGCAGCCCCCCCTCTCTAGGCACCGTCAGCAGCAACAGGGTCCCACGGAGAAGACCGCAAGCAACTCAGTACCCACATGCGGGTGGAGGAAGGCAAACGGTGCCGGGGGGCTCTGCACGGGCTACCCAAGAGGGCGCTGCCCGGTTCTGTATGGGGCACACAAGGAGCTCAGACAAAGGATCATATTCAAGGCGTCCATGAAAGATATTCCAGATCCAAGCGGAGGAGGCTGGACGACCCTCTTTCGGGGGTGTCGTAGGGCTCTCTTCTTTCGGCGACGCTCCTGCAGAGCGCAGGGGGTTGGACTAGATGACCTGCAAGGTGCCTTCCAACTCTCACATTCTATGATTCCAGGTCCTTCCTTTCTATAGGCTGAGCTACCAGCTTATCTATTACGGGAAGGGTCAGGGAGGTCCCTCCTCCTCCTCCTCCAGCGCCAATCACCAGGGCAGTTCCCAGGCACCTAACAATACCAGCAGTCCTCTAGCAATGGCTGGACAAACACTCGCCGGGGATGCTCTAGGGCTGATCCTGCAATGAGCCCCAGGGGGTTGGATTAAACGGCCTGTGTGGCCCCTTGCAGCTCTCTGATTCTACAACAGCTCCCTCCTCACCTTTATGACCCCTTCCCGTGGAAGGGAGGACGGCAGGCAAAGCACACCAGAGTCCGGCCCAGGCGAACACAAGCTGGCACGCGCTCCGGAAGACCCAGCACCACTGACGGGGCACGGATCGGGGAGAACGCCTGTCTGAGAGTCTGACCTCAAAGAATTCTACCGTTCAAGCTCCGCAGGGGTCCTGGAGTCACTGCAGTACACAGAAACTCACAACCCCGTTTCGGACTTAAGCTGTTCCTTGCCGCCCTCCTAGGGACAGGGAGTCCGTGCCCACACTAACAGCAATTCAGCTCTCCCTCAGACAAGCAGCTCGACAAGGGGCATCACTGCAGACAGCCCAGGGAAGAAATCACTGAACGTGATGTTGGTCTACCAATGAATTCTCTAAGGATAAAGAAACTCTGCCCACCCCGCAGAGGCCCAGACCCAGCCCTGCCGAGGATTAAACCCAAGGCTGGAATGAGCACACAGAGTCAGAGCCCAGCGGGGCACCCTGAAGACCGACGAATTTTAATTCTGGGTGGTGCTCCCTCTATGCCGAGCTAGTGTGAGCCAGCTCACAGTTTTTTAGACTCCAGCCCACACATTTTTGTCTTAACTCGGGAAGGACGGGGCTCCAGAGCAAACCAACTGATTCAGCAGCCCGATCGCTTGCTCACAACTTTAATGCCAGGAGCTCACAGAGTAGAAATTTTGCTCACAAGACCCCGCAGCTTAGAGGGAGCATTGATTCTGGGCATCAGCTTTCATGTGCACGCACACTTTTCCAGGTACCACACGAAAGCTTATGCCTGGAATTAAACTTGGTTGATCTTAAAAGGTGCCCGACTGGACTCCACCGTCATTCTCTTGCTTCAGACCGACACGCCGACCCCACCTGAATCTATCTGCACCAGTGTTCCCTCTAAGCTGAGTTAGTGTGAGCTAGCTCGCAGCTCCTTAGCCTCCGGCTCACACATTTTTGTCTCAGCTCAGGAAGGATGGGGCTCCAGAGCAAACTAATTTATGCCCTAGCCAAATCGCTCGCTCACAACTTTAATGCCAGGAGCTCACCAAGTAGAATTTTTGCTCACAAGACTCCACAGCTTAGAGGGAACATTGAATTCTGCACGGAATCAGTACTCTGCGAACCCCAAGAAGACCAAGCTCAAGAGACAAAGAGCACAGCCCCACCTGGATGGCACCCAGGGACCTGTCTGCTTGTCATCACACCTGGCGGCTGGCAGTTCACGCACAGGGTTGCCAGTTGTACCCGCTGCCACAGGCCGGAATCCCCAACCACACTCTCTCCAAACAAATTTTAGAAACAGCACTTTTGAACTTTTCCTTCACACTGTTATCAATCTCTGTTCCTGAATTACCTTGTGCTTGTTATTAGGGTTCCGAACCGGTTCCTACGTCCCCTCAATGGCTTTATTGCTTTGCTTGTGATTTGTGTTGTGATTAAAAAATATACCTAAACGTTTTAGAAACAGGAAAGCACCAGGTATTCCAGCTACATGTGAGCCCAGCAGCACCTTAGAGCGAAGCGGAACTTAACTCTGAAACGGGGCTGCCGGGGATCCGTGTCGGGAGTTTCTGTGGACAAGAGTTTCCGGGTGATGAACTCCGACTCTCGAAAGCTCTCCCCCCGAAAGTCGTCCTGGTGCTACCAGACCAAGACCCACTGCAAACCAACACAGCTGCCCCCTGAAGATATTTCAGGTTTGTCAAGAGCTGTACATTTCTTCCCCAAAGACCTGTTGCATCATGCACATGCTGGCTGTCTCAGTCCTGCTCCTGCAGGCTGCGCTTGCATGCCCGTGGCATGAGAGGTTTCTCTGCACGGGGACAAAGCTGCACAATATCTTGTGGGGGGGGGGGATTCCTCCCACCCACAGAAGAGCGGAGAAGGAGAGAGACAAGGCGAAAAGAGCAGCACCACGCGGATGGAGAAAACTCTCGCTGACAGCTTGCAGCGCTTTGGGGAAGAGAGGCTGCCCTCAAATGCCAAGTAAGCGCTTGTTACTTTAAGACCGTGACAAAAACTGTGTGATTTAGGCTTGCTCGGAAAGATGTGCTCATGTGTCAAATCCTCCCTGCGGGGACACAACCACTGCTTCTCCGCAAGCAAAGCAGCGTTCTGGAAAACCCTCCATTAGCGGGTGGCCACTGGGCCCAGCCAGCCTCTGCAGAAACAGCAGGGAAATCTGCTTAAACCAGTGACCTACATCCAGCAAACAAGGAGGGCTGGCCCTCCCTTTGGGCAGGCGGTGGCCCTTTTGTACCTGGGGAAGACAGCCCCCACCCCCACCCCAGAGACGGCTGACTTCACGTGCTCTTAACTTGCCCTTACTTCAGCCGATGCACCCATCAGTAATTTTGCAAACACTACTGGTTTTTCACCAAGCCGGCAAGGGCAAAACCTCTAGAGTGCTTAGCTATTGTAAGCAGTAAACATCCTGCTGTAGCCTGGCACTTGTTTGGGCAGGAGGAAGACGGAAGCACGGTTTGACTGACACACAGTGTGCCACAGTCTCCTCAACCGGGCACTTAAAAGCGAGACGACTTTCCACTGTCATCCCAAGCGATAAATCATAAGCTAACGGTTCCCTAAGCGGAAGAAGGAGGGCCTGGCGGGATCTGGTCCATGAGGTCGCGAAGAGTCGGACTCGACTGTGCGACTGAACAACAAAAAGCGGAAGACCCATTCACAGACCTCTGGAAGTTCCATGACCCTCTACGGGCAAGACTCACTGGCACCTAGGCTCCAAGAGCCAGCCCCAGGACGTGACTTTAATGCCAGGATGCGGCCCTAGAAAGGCGGTATTAAGTCATGCTGGGCACCTGCTTTGGCTGAATCCTGATGGAGAACGGGAGGCTTAAGTTGCGTGCAAGTCTCCAGGGCTCGGCCAAAAGGTATCCCGTTTCGCAGGGGCCTGATCTCAACACCTGCGCCGGTGTGTGAAGTGGAAATTCTGCACCTCCTTGCCTATTTGCAATTCATGACCCACAAGTCGCAGGCGTGATTCCTTACAAAGCGCTGAACCCAGCTGAAGAATTCGGGAGGCGGAAGGGAGGGATTATCTTAGCTGACCACCCCCCACCCCCTCTCCCCTGAAGCTGTTCTCAGGGTCCCATGCATGGGGGGGGGGGGGGGGGGAGTCACATTCCACAGACTGGACAACTTCTCCAAGCTTTGTAAACAAACATGTCTGCCTCCAGGTGTGAAAGCCCACAAGGCAAAAGGTGAGTGAGTGAGGGGGGTGGACAGGATGCCTCCTGTTGTGTATCCAGCCTAAGGAAGCCGGGCATGCCTGGGCTTGTCAGTAGACTAAAAAACCTCAAGCTTCATTCCGAAAGACAATGGGCCAGTAGGATCCTAGCCAGGCCCAATGAAAGGGCTAGGTCCCCAGCCAAGAGGCCAATAGGTCTCTCAGTTACTGTAAATAGCCTATCGGGAGTGGGGTGTGTGTTTGGTGGCGGGTTTTCTGAAGGAATATAAGCCGGCCTGCGAGCCGGCCAAGGTGTCATTTGTTCCTGACTAAATAAAGGTACGCTTAGCTGAAATCACTCTCCGGATGCATACTTTTCACCTCCCCTCCCCACCTGGGCAGGCAGAGACTCCAGGTCACCGCTGGACACCCCCTTCCAGGCACTCTGGGGGGGGCCCCCTGCAACGATTAGAACTGCCAACATTTCCCCCTGTCTTGAACGACAGCTGTAACCAGCTAGAAAAGTGACACTTGCCAACTGCCAAACTGGTCAAAGGCCTAGCAGCAGGCCAGGCCAGAGCAGGGTGAGGGGTGTGGGAGGGCCTTCCAGTTGGGAAAACCAGTTTGCCTTTGCTCTGGTCTGCAGGTGCAGCAGAACGTGAGGGTCGAAGGGGCTTTACCTCTGCAGACTAGCAGGAGACAACACATTTTGAATGCCTCCCCCCCCCCCCATTAGAATTCCTTCCAAAGGCACTGGAGAGGCAGGGTGATGTTGTGATACTGGACCAGTATCTGGGCGAGCCCAGTTCAGACTCCCACTGCTGCCAGGGAAGTCGGCTGGGTGGGTGACCTTGGGCCGGCTGCCCTCTCTCTCTCAGCCTACCCCTACCTCACAAGGTCGTTGTGAGAACCAAAGACGAGGCGAGGAGAAGGATGTGAAAAGCTGCTTTGGGTCCAGTATGGGGTAGAAAGCTGCGGTATCCAAGGGCTTAACAGTGTGGCTTCAGGGGCCCGGCTGGTTCCTTCCCTGCGGGGCTAGCTTTCTGCTTGCGGTGCCCTCCCTCCCACCTTGAGCGAGGGTGTGTGTGTCTGTGTGTCAGGAAGGGGGTCTTCTCCAGTGTTCCCTCTAAGATGAGTGTGAGCTAGCTCACGGTTTTTCAGCCTGCAGCTCACACATTTTTGTCCTAGCTCAGGGAAGAGGACTCCAGAGCAAACTAATTTATGCAGCGGCCAAATTGCTCGTTCCCAACTTTAATGGCGGCAGTTCACAAAGTAGGATTTTTGCTCACAAGACTCCACAGCTTAGAGGGAGCATTCCCTCCCCACAACAGACACCCTGGGAGCAGTGTCCCCTCTAAGCTGAGTGTGAGCTAGCTCACAGTGTCTTAGCCTCTGGCTCACGCATATTTGTCTCAGCTCGGAAGGACAGCTCCAGAGCAAACTGATTTATGCAGCAGCCAAATCACTCGCTCCCAACTTTAATGGCAGCTGCTCAGAAAGTAGGATTTTTGCTCACAAGACTCCACAGCTTAGAGGGAATGTTGCTTGCAATCTCCTTTCCTTTCCCCTCCCCACAACAGACACCCTGGGAGCAGTGTCCCCTCTAAGCTGAAGACCAACAAAGTTTAATACTGGGCAGTGTTCCCTCTAAGCTGAGTTAGTGTGAGCTAGCTCATGGGGTTTTGTCTCCGCTTAGGAAGGATGGGGCTCCAGAGCAAACTCATTGATGCAGCAGCCAAACTGCTCGCTCACGACTTTATTGCCAGGAACTCACAAAGCAGAATTTTTGCTCACAAGACTCCACAGCTTAGAGGGAGCATTGCTCCAAAGCAAACTAATTGATGCGGTAGCCAAACCGCTCGCTCACGACTTTAATGCCAGCTGCTCAGAAAGTAGGATTTTTGCTCACAAGACTTTGCAGTGTAGAGGGAGCATTGTTCCCAACTGATGCTCATAAGAACTGGGGAAGAGGTGGGTCAGATCCAGTGTTCCCTCTAAGCTGAGTGAGTGTGAGCTAGCTCACCGTTTTCTAGCCTCCGGCTCACACTTTTTTGTGGAAGGAGGGGCTCCAGAGCCAACTGATCCATGCAGCAGCCAAATGGCTCGCTCAGCACTTTGATGCCAGTGGCTCACAAAATAGAATTTCTGCTCAGAGGACTCCACAGCTTAGAGGGAGCGCTGCTTAAAAGTGTGGCTCCGGGGGCCCGGCTGGCTCCTTCCCCGGGGGGCTAGCTTTCTGCTTGCGGGGGGGGGAGGCCTCCCTCCCACCCTCCCACCTTGAGGGGTGTGTGTGCTGAGGAAGGGTCCTTCTCCCCCCACTCCCCCAGTAGTGTTCCCTCTCAGCCGAGTTTACTGTGAGCTAGCTCACCCTTCTTTTAGCCTCCGGCTCAGGCGCTTTGGTCTGGGCTCAGGAAGGATGGGGCTCTAGAGGCAACCAAGGGAGGCAGAGGCCCAATCTCCGGTCCACACCTTTAACGCCAGCGGCTCACCCAGTGGCATTCTTGCTTAGAGGGAGCCTTGGCTGGGGAAGTTGTGGCTCCAGGGGGCCGGGGAGGGGGCTAGCTATATGCTTGCCGCGGGGATTTTTTTTTCCTCCCTCCCTCCCCCCACCTTGAGGGGTGTGTGTGTGTGGTGGGGGGTCCCTCCCTCCCCCTCCGCCGACCACCCACCTTGAAGTGCCTGCTGTGCTGGGGGGTGTACTCGAGGGTCCAGAGGGCGCGGACGAGCTGGGCCAGCTGCTCGGTGACCTCCCCCTGGGACGAGCCCTCCTCCTCCTCCTCTTCCTCCTCCTCCTCCTCGGGGGGCCTGGCGGCGGCGGCGGGGGTCATGGGGGGAGGCCCGTCGGTGGTGCCGTTGGGGGGTAGTGGTGGTCCCGCTCCCCCTTCTCCTCCTTCCCCTGCTCCCCGGTAGTGCTGGAGGGCGAGGAACTCGGCGAAGAGCTCGGTGTTGCTGAGGCACTGGAGGACGGCGTTCATGAAGCAGGTGTTGCCGTGGTTGCGCAGCCCGGAGACGCCCGGCACGCCCGACGCCGGGGCCAGGGCCGGGGGCCGAGGCGGCGGCTGGGGGGGCGGAGGCGGCGGCGGCGGCGAGG
>NW_015161975.1:358578-364267 GCF_001447785.1 Gekko japonicus | reverse complement strand
CAGGGGGGGGGGCCTGGGGACCACCCCCCTAATCTATAGCCCCTCTCTCCAGGCCACAGAGGTGGAGGGAGGGGGGAACTCTGCGCCTCTGTGCCCCCACTTGGGTCCCTGCCCTCCCCAGACCCCAAATCTCCGGGACTTCCCCCCCCAAAAAACCCTGGACCTGGCAACTAGGGTTGCCAGCCTCCAGGCGGCACCGGGAGGCCTCCTGTTGTTCCCGTAGCTCTCCAGGTGACCCAGGTCAGTCCCCCTGGAGAGAGAACGGCCGGTGGACTCGATGGCAGGACACCCCTGCGGGCGGGGGGGCTCCCCAAACCCCGCCCCCCAAATCTCCAGGTCTTTCTCAAGGCAGAGCGGGCAACCCTACCAGTAACCCATGTCCCCCCCCAATCCCCTGTCGGTGGCCAGAGAGGGTGGGCTCTGTGGCATGGGTACCCCACTGAGGCCCCTGCCCTCCTCGGGCACCACCCCCCAAGTTTCCAGGAGTTTCCCAGACAGAAGAAGAAGAGGAGGAAGAAGAAGAGATTGGATTCATACCCCTGCCCTTCCCCCGGAGTCTCAGAGCGGCTCACAAACTCCTTCCCCTCCCCACAGCAGACACCCCCTGGAAGGCAGGTGGGGCCGAGAGAGCTCTTTAGAGGACTGATCCTAAGAGAGCAGCTGTGAGAGAACTTGTGACTGACCCAAGGTCACACCAGCAGCTGCAAGTGGAGGAGGAGTGGGGAATCTCCCAGTCCACCACTTAACCAGTCCACCGAACCGGCTGGCAACCCTACCCCACATCCTCTGCCAGTGGCCCCAGCTGACCCAACCTCTCTAAGGCGGTGTTGCCAGCCTCCAGGTGGGGCCTGGAGTTCTCCAGGAATCTCCAGACAACAGTCCATCCCCCGCTGGAGGAAATGGCCGTTTTGGAGGGCGGGCTCTATGGTCCCACCCCAGGCTCCAGCCTTAGATCTCCAGGAATTTCCCAACACAGAGTGGGCAGCCTGGCTCTTTCATTCCCTTTACCAAGGCTCCCTCTGACCTGTGGAGTCTTGTGAGCAGAAATTCTACCTTGTGAGCTCCTGGCATCAGAGTTGTGAGCACGCAATTTGGCTACCACATGAATTAGTTTGCTCCTTCCTGAACCGAGACAAAAAATCTGTGAGCCGGAGGCTAAAAAACTGTGAGCTAGCTCACACTGACTTGGCTTAGAGGTAACACTATGCCCCCCCCCCGCCTCCCTCCCTCCCTCCCTGGCAGTGAATCTGCCAAGCAAAGGAGCTGGTTGAAAGTACAATATGACAGACAGAACGGGCACCCACTCGGGCAAGATGCCAGTCCTATAGAAGCCTGCCTGCTGCATGAACACACATGGAACTGCCTCTTGCTGATTCAGACCACCCGGTCTACTCAGGCTGGCAGCTGCTCTCAGGCAGAAGACTTTCCCATCACCTCTGCCACTGAGCCACAGCCCCTCTTGACAGCCCTCCAGGGTCCCAGGCAGAGGTCTTTCCCATCACCTCCTGCCTGGTCCCTTTTCAACTGGAGATGCTGCCGGGGATTGAACCAGGGACCTTCTGCATGCCAAGCAGAGGCTCTGCCACTGAGCCACGGCCCCTCTCTACAGCTCTCCAGGGTCTCAGGCAGAGAAAGGTCTTTCGCATCACCTCCTGCCTGGTCCTTTTTAACAGGAGATGCTGCCAGGGATTGAACCTGGGACCTTCTGCGTGCCAAGCAGAGGCTCTGCCACTGAGCCACGGCCCCTCTCTGCAGCTCTCCAGAGTCTCAGGTTGGGGTCTTTCCCATCACCTCCTGCCTGGCCCTTTTAACTGGAGATGCTGCCGGGGACCGAACACCTGGGACCTTCTGCACGCCAAGCAGAGGCTCCTCCACTGAGCCACGGCCCCTCTTTGCAGCTCTCCAGGGTCTCAGGCTGAGGTCTTTCCCACCACCTCCTGCCTGGTCCCTTTTCAACTGGAGATTCTGCCGGGGATTGAACCAGGGACCTTCTGCGTGCCAAGCAGAGGCTCTGCCACTGAGCCACAGCCCCTCTCTACAGCTCTCCAGAGTCTCAGGTTGGGGTAGTTGCCATCATGTCCTGCCTGACCCTTTTAACTGAAGATGCTGCCGGGGACCGAACACCTGGGACCTTCTGCACGCCAAGCAGAGGCGCTGCCACTGAGCCACGGCCCCTCTTTGCAGCTCTCCAGGGTCCCAGGCAGAGAAAGGTCTTTTCCATCCCCTCCTGCCTGGCCCTTTTAACGGGAGATGCTGCCGGGGACCGAACACCTGGGACCTTCTGCACGCCAAGCAGAGGCGCTGCCACTGAGCCACGGCCCCTCTTTGCAGCTCTCCAGGGTCCCAGGCAGAGAAAGGTCTTTTCCATCCCCTCCTGCCTGGCCCTTTTAACGGGAGATGCTGCCGGGGACCGAACACCTGGGACCTTCTGCACGCCAAGCAGAGGCGCTGCCACTGAGCCACGGCCCCTCTTTGCAGCTCTCCAGGGTCCCAGGCAGAGAAAGGTCTTTTCCATCCCCTCCTGCCTGGCCCTTTTAACGGGAGATGCTGCCGGGGACCGAACACCTGGGACCTTCTGCACGCCAAGCAGAGGCGCTGCCACTGAGCCACGGCCCCTCTTTGCAGCTCTCCAGGGTCCCAGGCAGAGAAAGGTCTTTTCCATCCCCTCCTGCCTGGCCCTTTTAACGGGAGATGCTGCCGGGGACCGAACACCTGGGACCTTCTGCACGCCAAGCAGAGGCGCTGCCACTGAGCCACGGCCCCTCTTTGCAGCTCTCCAGGGTCCCAGGCAGAGAAAGGTCTTTTCCATCCCCTCCTGCCTGGCCCTTTTAACGGGAGATGCTGCCGGGGACCGAACACCTGGGACCTTCTGCACGCCAAGCAGAGGCGCTGCCACTGAGCCACGGCCCCTCTTTGCAGCTCTCCAGGGTCCCAGGCAGAGAAAGGTCTTTTCCATCCCCTCCTGCCTGGCCCTTTTAACGGGAGATGCTGCCGGGGACCGAACACCTGGGACCTTCTGCACGCCAAGCAGAGGCGCTGCCACTGAGCCACGGCCCCTCTTTGCAGCTCTCCAGGGTCCCAGGCAGAGAAAGGTCTTTTCCATCCCCTCCTGCCTGGCCCTTTTAACGGGAGATGCTGCCGGGGACCGAACACCTGGGACCTTCTGCACGCCAAGCAGAGGCGCTGCCACTGAGCCACGGCCCCTCTTTGCAGCTCTCCAGGGTCCCAGGCAGAGAAAGGTCTTTTCCATCCCCTCCTGCCTGGCCCTTTTAACGGGAGATGCTGCCGGGGACCGAACACCTGGGACCTTCTGCACGCCAAGCAGAGGCGCTGCCACTGAGCCACGGCCCCTCTTTGCAGCTCTCCAGGGTCCCAGGCAGAGAAAGGTCTTTTCCATCCCCTCCTGCCTGGCCCTTTTAACGGGAGATGCTGCCGGGGACCGAACACCTGGGACCTTCTGCACGCCAAGCAGAGGCGCTGCCACTGAGCCACGGCCCCTCTTTGCAGCTCTCCAGGGTCCCAGGCAGAGAAAGGTCTTTTCCATCCCCTCCTGCCTGGCCCTTTTAACGGGAGATGCTGCCGGGGACCGAACACCTGGGACCTTCTGCACGCCAAGCAGAGGCGCTGCCACTGAGCCACGGCCCCTCTTTGCAGCTCTCCAGGGTCCCAGGCAGAGAAAGGTCTTTTCCATCCCCTCCTGCCTGGCCCTTTTAACGGGAGATGCTGCCGGGGACCGAACACCTGGGACCTTCTGCACGCCAAGCAGAGGCGCTGCCACTGAGCCACGGCCCCTCTTTGCAGCTCTCCAGGGTCCCAGGCAGAGAAAGGTCTTTTCCATCCCCTCCTGCCTGGCCCTTTTAACGGGAGATGCTGCCGGGGACCGAACACCTGGGACCTTCTGCACGCCAAGCAGAGGCGCTGCCACTGAGCCACGGCCCCTCTTTGCAGCTCTCCAGGGTCCCAGGCAGAGAAAGGTCTTTTCCATCCCCTCCTGCCTGGCCCTTTTAACGGGAGATGCTGCCGGGGACCGAACACCTGGGACCTTCTGCACGCCAAGCAGAGGCGCTGCCACTGAGCCACGGCCCCTCCCCTACAGGGAGCTCTCTTGCCACCAGCCAAGCCATGTGGGGGGGATGTGCACTGCCCCCCCCCGCCGGTTTGTGCTGCTCCCAAAGCAGCCCCTGCAGAGCCTAAGAACCAGCCCTGGGTGGCTGCTGCCTGCCTGCCTCTGGGCCCCCTCCCACACCCTCCCTTCCCGGGGAAGGATTCCCAGGGCCGGACTTTCTGGCTGCCCGCTCCATCGCCCTGCTGCCAGGCTTGCCCTCCTTCGGGTTTGAGGGACCCGATCCCTGGCATGCCTTTGTAGAAGCATCAGCAGAAACAAAACAGGAATATGTCATAAGTATAATGATGGGAAATGTAGCTTGAGAGGAATACTCTGTCTAGGGCAGTGATGCTCTGTCTTCTTGGTGCTTGGGGGGGGGCAACAGTGGGAGGGCTCCTGGAGTTCTGGTCCCGCTGGTGGACCTTTCCTGAGGGCCCCTGGTGTTTTTGGCCACTGTGTGACACAGAGTGTTGGGCTGGAGGGGCCATTGGCCTGATCCAACATGGGCTTCTCTTATGTTCTTATGTCTGGTATTTACAGGGTTAATGATGTTTGTTAAGTCATATGTTTGTTTGTAACCAATCTGTTTAGACAACAGAATGCCCGGGAACTTTGGAGCTAATTTGCTAGTCTGATTGGAAACCAAGGTGTCAGGTATTTAGCATATTGGTTTCTCCTCCCGTTCTTTGTTCTGACTGAGACGCCATTCGGCTCTTCCCCGTTTTACCTTTAAGCTGTAAGGATGTAGCCATATTAGCTCTTTGTTATTTTCATATCCTGTGTACCCTTTTCCCATGTTAGGTTTATAGTAAACTTTTATATTCTAAAACACACCATGGACTCAGTCTCTTAATATTCTGCTGACTTATTCTGAAAGAATCCCAACAGTTTGCCTTGGTTGACTACACTGCTCTTCATCGGTGTTCAACATTTACACAGATTTGATACTCCCCCCCCTTTTTACAGAAAAAGAAGAGATTGGATTTGTACCCCATGGCCCTTCACTACCCAAGGGAGTCTCAGAGCGGCTCACAGTCTCCTTTCCCTTCCCCTCCCTACAGGCGCCTTGTGAGGTCGGCGGGCTGCGAGAGCTCTGAGAGAAACTGCTCTTTTTCAAGGACAGCTCTTGTCAGAACTACGGCTTGCCCAAGGTCATCCAACCAGGTGCAAGTGGAGGAGGAGTGGGGAATCAAACCCGGTTCTCCCAGATTAGAGTCCACTCAGTAGCAGAGAAGAAGAAGAGGAGATTGGATTTATACCCTGCCCTTCAGTGCCCAAAGGTGTCTCAGAGCGGCTCACAAACTCCTTTTCCCTTCCCCTCCCCACAACAGACACCCTGTGAGGTAGGCAGGGGCTGAGAGAGCTCTGACAGAAACTGCTCTTTTCCAAGGACAGCTCTTATCAGAACTGTGCCTTGCCCAAGGTCATCCAACCAGGTGCAAGTGGAGGAGTGGGGGATCAAACCCGGTTCTCCTAGATTAGAGTCCGCCTGCACTTAACCCCCTGCACCAAACATTTACAAATGGGCTTTCAGACCTTGGGTACACAGCCCCCCCCCCCCCAGTCCCTCTAAAGGAGGAATAC
>NW_015161975.1:346165-357916 GCF_001447785.1 Gekko japonicus | reverse complement strand
ATCCGCGGGCGCGGTTGCAGGGGGGGGGCGGCGGCGGGGGGGGGGGGGGCTTCCGGGCCGACGAAGACGGCGCGCAGGGCTCTTTCGCCTCCTTTGGGGAGCGAGCGATCGCGGCGCCTGACCTCTCCGTCCCTCCCCGGCAGCGGCGGCGGCGGCATCGGCGTCGGAGGGCGTCGTCGGGCTGGCCCCGTCGGAGAAGATCAAGGCGAAGCTGAAGCGGACGCTGCCGGTGCGGGGCCCGCAGGCGCCCACCCTGCGCGAGCTGATGCGCTGGTACTGCATGAACACCAACACCCACGGCTGCCGGCGCATCGTCGTCTCCCGCGGCCGCCTCCGCCGCGCCCTCTGGATCCTGCTCACCCTCACGGCCGTCGGCCTCATCCTCTGGTACTGCGCCCAGCTCATCCTCAACTACTACATGGCCTCCGTCTCCGTCACCGTCCAGTTCCACAAGCTCCCCTTCCCCGCCGTCACCATCTGCAACATCAACCCCTACAAGTAAGCCCCCCCCCCCCCCTCCCGTCTCCTCCCGGTTGGGAAGGACAACCCCCCAGGGCCGCCCCCTGAGCTGGTGCTGCTGGGCTAGCCGCTCTGCAAGTCTGTGGATTTGGCAGGGAGGGTTTTAGACGGGAACATGGGGCTCCCTAGGTGTTTCCTGGGAGGGCAGTGCTGGGAAATGGGGTAGACTTGCCAGGACAGCTGTGGCGCTCAGAATTCGTACTCTCTACAACAACCCTGCGGGGTTGGCCAGTGTTCTTCCTGGCTGGCCGGCCTGCGAAACGGATCGGTTCTGATCGATTCTTCTTGTTACTCCCTGGCTGAGTGGTTTTGAGGCTGCTGCCGTTTTTGTGAGTGTTGAACTTAGTAAGGAAAAACAACCGTGATAACAAAATCTTGTTAGGGGAAAATAGATCTTCTTTAATCATCCAGTGAATAACAAATCATTAAAGGTGTTTCCTTTGACGTAAATTGGTCTCAGGTTTTTCTGACGGTAGGGCGCTCAGTAGACCATTTCACTCAAGGTTTCATCAGAGGAGACCTGACACCTTTCGTATTTTTTCTGCAACTTTCTTCTGTTCCTTCTTCCTTTCTAAGTTACATCGTTTTGTGAGTGTTGGCAGAGAGAGCCCGCAGTGCTCAGAGTGCCGGACCCGGGTTTGAATTCTCACTGTGCCGTGGAAGTTTGCTGGATTGGGCTGGGGCTGGTCACTTCTCACTCAGCCTATCCCACCTCACAAGGCTGTTGGGAGGACAAAACAGAAAAGAGGAAGCAACCCTTTTAGGAGAGTAGTCCAAATAGCTAAACAAGAATTGAGTAACGTTTTCTTAGTCTCTCCACGAAACCTGTTTGGCACAGGGTATAGGTCTTGAAATAAATCCGAGAAATGGCTTCTCCCAGAATTCATGGCGAAGGCGAGATTTGCACCTGGGCCTCCCTGGCTTGTCTCCCCCTTAGCCATCCCGCCCCACCTGCTGTTGGACCATCTCGAGGCCGAAACCTTGGTGGCAGCAAGCTTTGGGGGATGCGCCAAACCCTTCTCCCAGCACGGGGGGGGGGGGGGGCTGAAAGGGAAGTCAGAGGTGAACAGACGGATGACGCGGGAGGCTTGGGGTGAGGTGGAAGTTTGGGAGAAGGAGCAGAGATTGCCCGGCTGTCCGCTTTGGCCAGAGAGATCCAGCCCCGCACTTTGTGTCCCAGTTTGGTGTCGTGGTTAAGTGCAGGCGGACTGTAATCTGGGAGAACCGGGTTTGATTCCCCACTCCTCCACTCGCAGCTGCTGGAGGACCTTTTTATATTTATTTATTTGAGTATTTTTACCCCGCCCTCCCCGCAAGCGGGCTCAGGGCGGCTTACAGGGGCATAAGCCCATACATAAAACCAATAAAATCCAATAAAATCATAAACACCTTGGGCAAGCTGTTCTTGAAAAAAAGAGCAGTTTCTCTCAAGAGTTCTCTCAGCCCCACCTCCCTCACAGGGTGTCTGTGGTGGGGAGGGGAAGGAGTTTGTCAGCCCCTCTGAGACTCCTTTGGGTCGTGAAGGGCCATGGGGTATAAATCCAATCTCCCTCCTCCTCCTCCTCTTCTTCTTCCCCCCCCCCCCAAAAAAGCCTCCTCTCCTTCCCGTCTTTGCTAGCTGGAAGGGCTTGGGCCGTCCCCCGCCCCCTTCACCCTGCTACCAAGAGAGGCCTTGCCTCCTTCGCCCCGCCCCCATTCCTCTGGTTCCTTTGGGCAGTCACAGTGCTCAGAGGGCTACTTTGCCCGGGATTTTGGGTCATATCCAGAATCTTCCAGTTTGCATGTCTGAACTTTTACAGATTTTCCCCCCTCCCCCCGCGTCTGTGAGCTCTGGTGCCGAGTCTAGTGCAAGAGCTGTGCGCCAAGGCGTGCCCCCCGCCCTGGCATGCCCCGCAGAGCCTCTGCCTCCCTCCTCCCGGCAGGTACAGCGCCATAAAAGGCCACCTGGAGGAGCTGGACAAGCAGACCATGGTCGCCCTGGAGTCCCTCTACAACTTCTCGGGCAGCCCCTCCTCGCTCCGGGCCCGGCGGGAGGCAGACCCCCAGCCCCCCAGGAAGAGCGCCTTCCTCAAGCGCTTCCCTCTGATGAAGATGGACAGCCTCCGGAGCAGGACGGGCGTGGACTTGGCCACGGGTCACCGGCGGCGGGTTGCCAGCACGGTGGTGAGCCCGGAGGGCTCGACCATGGTGAAGAACCCCAAAGACGTCGTGGGCTTTCAGCTGGTGAGTCTGCCAGAGTGTCAGGACTGGGGGGGGGGAGGCCTGCAGGTCAAGGGGGCCCTGGCTCGATCCCCTAGAGCAGGGGTGTCAGACATGTGGCCTGGGGGGGGCGGATGAGGCCCCGCGGAGGGCTTCTTTCAGGCCCGCAGTGGAACCGGCTGCCTTCTGCTGCGTCATCGTAGGTTTGCCGCTTACAGATGCACACCTAAGCAGTGTGCTCAACATTTTGATGCAATAATTCAGAGCAAGGGGTGTCAGTTATCAGACACGGTTAAAGAAAACATTGCAAGACTGCCAATGTTTTACGCTTATTTTTAAGTTAAAAAACCCCCCACCCTTTGTGTTTGTGCCCTTTATAAAGTTTACATCTCCGCTACCTGACACTACATTTTATGACACACGTGGCTCGGCCCAGCAAAGTCTCGTTTATGGCAGACCTGGCCCTCATAACCAATGAGTTCGACACCCCTGCCCTAGGGCATGAGTCAGTGGACGGTGGAGGTGGTGTTGGGGGGGGGGAGCTAGGAGCAAACGCTTTGCCCCTCTGCTGTTCCACCCCAGCTGCTTTAAGGGGTAGTGACTGGGGGGGGAGGGCGTATTGCCCTGGGGAAGAGGTGCAAGCGGGTCGCTACCCAACGGGGGGCCTCCTCCGCTGCTGCCCGCCTGAGTCCGCCCTTCCTTCTCCTCCTCCCCCCCAGTGTGACTCCAGCGACAACGGCAGCTGCGCCCTGTACACCTTCAGCTCTGGGGTGAACGCCATCCAGGAGTGGTACAAGCTGCACTACATGAACATCATGGCCCAGATCGACGCAGAGGAGAAAGTGCGGATGAGCTACTCGGCGGAAGAGATGATTCTCAGCTGCTCCTTCGACGGCATGTCGTGCGATGCCCGGTCAGTGATTCCCCCCCCCCCGGGGGGGCCGCAGAGGACAGGGGCTGGGAGGCGGGTTGGCTCCCCAGAACAGTGTTCCCTCTGAGCTGAGTGAGTGTGAGCTGGCTCACTGCTTTTTAGCCTCCGGCTCACACATTTTCTGTCTTAGCTCAGGGAAGGAGGGCTCCCCAGAACAGTGTTCCCTCTAAGCTTGAGTGAGTGTGAGCTTAGAGGGGACACGATTGCAGTCTTCAAGTTTCTGAAGGGCTGTCATGTAGAAGATGGAGCAGATCTCTCCTGCTCCGGATTGCAAAGATTAGATCTAGTGGGTGGGAATTACAAGGGAGTCGTTACTGGCTAAATATCAGGAGGAACTTCCTAACGGTAAGAGTGGTTGAGCAGTGGAGCAGACTGCCTCGGGAGGGGGTGGAGGCTCCTTCGCTGGACGTTTTCAAGCAGAGGCTGGACGACCCTCTTTTGGGGATGTTGTAGGGCTATCTTTCGGCTAGTGCAGGGGGCTGGAAGGGTCCCTTCCAACTCTGACATTCTATGATTCTGTAGTTTTAATAACTACAGGAGGCAGGAGCAGTTGGTGCAGGCAGCCACCCTGAGCCCGTTCGCAGGGAGGGCGGGGTAGAAATACAATAAAGTAAATAAATAGTTATGTTGCGTATTTCATATTGATGTTTATACCGTTGTTTTGTCTATTGCTTTCTTATCTAAGCCGCCCTGAGGCTGCCTCGGCCGGGAGGGCGGGGGTGAAAATCGAATAAATAGATAAATGAACCCCGCTGAACCCCTTGAGCGTGACCCTGTCCTCTGCCAGCCGGGGCCGGGCACTGCTGAACAGGCCCCACCTTCCCCTCCCCCCTCGAGCGCCTTATGGCCGCAGTCCCGGGACCCAGCTCCCTGTGGATCCAGGTGGGACGTGGCTTCTGAGCGAGGGAAGCGGGCAGTGACGTGGCCCCTGCTTGGTCCCCGTTAGGAACTTCAGCTCCTTCCACCACCCGCTGCACGGGAACTGCTACACCTTCAACAGTGGGAAGGGCGGTCGGATCCTGAGCACATCGACGGGAGGCAGCGAGTACGGTAAGGGGGCCGGGCGGGAAGGCAGGCAAGCAGGCCGCGGGGGCTCTTCGCCGGAGACGTGGAATCTGACCTGGGAAGCTGAGCCTGGCGTTTCTGGCCCCCGTATGACGCAGAAGAGTGTTGGACTGGATGGGCCATTGGCGGTGGATGGGCCTGGATGGGCCTGATCCAGCATTGGCTTCTCTCGTGTTCCCATGAGCACCAGCAGCCCTTCCCAGGTTCAGGAAGGGGCGGGTCCTCGTGGGTGTGTGTTTCCCACGCAGAGATGCTTTGCAGCCTCCTTTAGAGCAATGCCTTTTCTGTGGGCTGCAGCACGGTCCGGTGCCACAAGTCCATCCAGTGGTTCTAGGCTGCCAACTCCAGGTTGCGGAATTCCTGGAGAATCAGGGGTTGGAGTTTGGGGAGGAGCGGGATTTCAGCAAGGGTATACTGTCAAAAAGTACACCCCCCCCAAAAAAACAGCCATCTCCTCCACGGGAATTGGCCTCTGTAGTGTTGTAATTCTAGGAGATCTCCAGACCCTACCTGGAGGTTGGCAGCCCCAATTTGATTAGCCTTCCAGAAGGTCGGCAGTTCGAGACCCGAGTGTGCCTCATGACGGAGTGAGCTCCCGTCTCTAGTTCCAGCTCCTGCCAACCTAGCAGTTCGAAAGCAAGAAATTGCAAGTAGAGAAACAGGTACCACTTCGGTGGGAAGGGAGCAGCGTTCCGTGCGCCTTAGTGTTGAGTCCTGCCGGCCACACGACCACGGAAACGTCTTCGGACAGCGCTGGCTCTTCGGCTTTGAAATGGAGATGAGCACCACGACCCTAGAGTCGGATTCGACTGGCTTTCGAGCAAGGGAGACCTTTACCTTTACCTTCCCAGTTTGGTGTAGTGGTCCCCCCCCCCCATTCCTTGACATGATCAGGCAGTGGGGAGGGGCGAGGAGGGAGCTGAGACTGCAAGGAGGAGAGGAAAGCAGGGCAGGGTCCCATGGCCGCCCACACGCCGTTTGTGGGACGGGCAGCAACGTGGGCCCGTGGATTTCCACGAGGAGGAGAAGCCAGGCCAGTAATGGTGCCGGCACGTGCCAGGCATTGCACAAGCCAATGAGCTGGCAGCCTGTGAGAGTCAACGGCAGGATCGTGCTTCCGGCAGCCCCCTTTCCCCAATCTGATCCCGCCACCGAGGAACATCCGGGCTTTTCCAAGGGCTTTGCCTTGGGGGGGGGGGCTGAAATTCGCTGCGTGGCTTCTCGGTCGGGATTTTAATTCGGTTTCTTTGTGTCGGGAGTAACTAGCCAGTTTGGTGTAGTCGTTAAAAGTGGCGGACTCTAATCTGGGTTTGATTCCCCCCTCCTCCACGTGCAGCTGCTGGTGTAACCTTGGGTCAGTCACAAATACTTTCAGAGCTATTTCTGTCAAGGGCAGTTTGTGTCAGAGTTCTCTCAGCCCCACCGACCTCACAAGGGTGTCTGTTGTGGGGAGGGGAAGGGAAAGGAGTTTGTAAGCTGCTTTGAGACTCCCAAGTGAAGGGCGGGATATAAATCCAGTCTCTTCTTCTTCTTCTTTAGTCCATTGTCCCATCTGAAACTTACCAGAGCGCACTTTGGCTATGCACAGTAGAAGCCCTTTGTTCCCAGTGTGATAGCAGAGTTACAGAGTTACACAGAACCACTTTTCAGTTTCAAGACTAATAATAGTCCTTTTACTTAGGAACTACGTTGTAGATAGTGAAGCTTAAGAGATAGGGGCAGAACTAATCTAAGCTACTGTGGATGGGTCCGGATGCAGAGGGGCATCCAACCTCCAGTGTTGGATGTGTGCGAGAGAAGAGAGAGTGTGAGAGGGAGGAGGCACCATTTCCCCTGTAACCTGTCAGTCTAGGTCAAAGGTCAGGAGCAGGAGAGTAAACAGGAAGAGAACCCACGGCCTGCCCGTCTCTCTCAATAACTTTGTGGCCACCCCCACACCCTTTGGAGGCCGAGGGCCTGGGCCTTCTCTATTCCAACACTTCATTCTGCTGATGGTGTTCAAAAGTCTCTTTTGCTGTGCAAAGGGCAGCTGCACGTTTTCCTTTGAAGAGGAAGAAGAGAAGAAGAGATTGGATCTATACCCCATGGCCCTTCACTACCCAAAGGAGTCTCAGAGCGGCTGACAATCTCCTTTCCCTTCCCCTCCCCACAACAGACAGACACCCTGTGAGGCGGGTGGGGCCGAGAGAGCTCTTGACAGAAACTGCTCTTTTTTCAAGAATGGCTCTTATCAGAGCTACGGCTTGCCCAAGGCCATCCAGAAGGGCTCTTATCAGAACTACGGCTTGCCTAAGGTCATCCAGCCAGGTGCAAGTGGAGGAGGAGTGGGGACTCAAACCCAGTTCTCCCAGATTAGAGTCCGCGCACTTAACCACCTGCGCCAAACTTTGGCTCTCTTTGGAGATCAGCCCCGCTTCCAGCTGAGGGGGCCTCCTCTGGTCAAGAGGCAGGCCGGGCCCCTGGCGCTGGTGGCTCTAGTGCCTTTTAGATCGGCGGTCCCAGCACCCCTCCCTCCCTCCCTCCCTCCGCTCAGGACTGCAGGTGATCCTGTACATCGAGGAAGCCGACTACAACCCCTTCCTGGTGACGTCCACAGGGGCCAAGATCGTGGTCCACGACCAGGACGAGTACCCCTTCATCGAGGACATCGGCACCGAGATCGAGACGGCCACGGCCACCTCCATTGGGATGCACTTTGTGAGTGGCGGTGCGCAGGCAGGCAGAGAGCACTCCCTGCCTTGGGGGTGGGAGGCCCTGGCAAGCGGCCTGTTGGGAAAACATCTCTCGCCCCACAGAGGCCGGGGCAGCGTATCCAAACAGGTCTGGACCAATGCCTCCCTCTCCGCTGCGGAGTCCTGTGAGCAAAGATTCTACTTTGTGGGCTGCTGGCATTAAAGTTGGGAGCCAGCGATTTGGCTGCTGCATCGATTAGTTTGCTCTGGAGCCCCGTCCTTCCTGAGCTAAGGCAAAAATGAGTGAGGCAGAGGCTAAAAAACTGTGAGCTAGCTCACACTCACTCAGCTTAGAGGGGACTGTTCCCGGCTCTTTGCCCAAAGGCCCCACATTTACAGGGAAGGGAGTTAGGGGGGAACACAGATACACCGGAATATCTGAAGAAGTGAGCCATGTCTTCCGAAAGCGCCTCCCCTGCCACACATTCTGTGAGTCTTTCAGGTGCTCCTGGACCCTTGTGCTTTTCTGCTGCTACAGACGGACTAACGCAGCCGCCCGTCTTGGCTCTGTGGAGCCCCGCAGGCCCTCCTACGTTTGCAGTGGGAGCAGATGTCTAGGGGAGCTGAGCTAAGACCCCAGGAAAAGCGCTGGCTTGGCTGGGCTGGGGAAGCATCCAGCAGGCCTGGGTGGAGAATCCCTGGCCGCCTGCCAGCTCAGGGGCTTCCTTGATGGAAAGAGACACGTTATCTGTCGGTCCTTCTCCCTTCCCAGAAACGGTGGTCCAGATAGGATTGCCCAGGGAGAGGGTGCGTCCGCCTGTGCCTCAGGCCTCCAAAGGGCCCTTCCTGTACCCCCCTGGAAGGACACTGTGTCACTGTGTGCCGCGGCTGGGCTATACGGGTTGTGCTGCCCGCTGGGCAGACCCCTTCTTGCTGTCCAGCCTCTCCAGTTTGGGATGCACCCCTGTGCTGTGGGCGTTGTGCCAGCCCTGGCCAAGAGCCGCTTGTGTTCCCAGACTGGATCTCCCCGTGGAGGCAGGGTAGATGCGGGGGGGCACCGGGGGGGGGGGGTGTCTGACCAATGCTCCCGCTAAGCTGTGGGGTCCTGTGAGCAAAAATTCTGCTTTGTGAGCTGCCGGCATTAAAGTGGTGAGCGAGCGATTTAGATACTGCAGAAATGGGTTTGCTCTGGAGCCCCATCCTTCCTGAGCTAGGACAAAAGTCTGTGAGCCGGAGGCTAAAAAAACTGTTTGCTGGCTCACACTCACTCAGCTTAGAGGGAACACTGGGTCTGACACCTGTGTTCCCTCGTGGCACCTTGAAGACCGAAGCGAAAGCTGAGACCCGGAACAAAACTGTTGGTCTCCCAGACGCCCACCCACCCCCCACTCATCCTTCTCAGGAGAAAGTGCTTTGAGGTGAAGGAGCGTGATGATGTGGAGCGTTTTCTGTGAACTTTTCCGGGGAGGGGGGCCTGGCTATGCTTCTCACTCCCTGTTCTTTCTCTGACTCCTTTGCTCTGTCCTCAGTTGGCTTCATTCGACAGTGTTCCCAGCCCTCTTCTCAGCAAAAAAAAAAAAAAAGATTCCCAAAGTGGCGAACAGAGCTTAACATCCAACGAAACCCCCAATTCCCTTGCAGCTCAAAATGTTACTGAAAGGGGGGGGGGGCGCGGCTGTACGGGACCTAGGCAACGCTCCCTCTGAGCTGTGGAGTCTCGTGAGCAAAAATTCCACTTTGTGAGCTCCTGGCATTAAAGTGGTGAGCGAGAGATTGGGCTGCTGCATAAATCAGTTTGCTCTGGAGCCCCATCCTTCCTGAGCTGAGACTAAAATGCGTGAGCCGGCAAAGGCTGAAGAACTGTGAGCTAGCTCACCCTGACTCGGCTTAGAGGGAACACGGGACCTAGGTGCACACGGTGTGGGGGGGTATACGCAAAGGGGCGTGGCTGCGCCTCCCCTCTCCCCCCCCCCCCCCCCCCCGCCGCAGCAGTTTTGTTTCCCGCTTGCCTCCGTGGTCAGCGGGAAGGGGGAGGGGTTTCTTTTCTCTTCGTTTCGTGGGACAAAATGATGATAACCTCTACGTTTACTTTTGACCAAGAAACGGGGCGTGTTTTGCTCACACGCCTTCGGCACCGGCGGCAGAAAGGCCGGGTGAACTCACAGACAAATCAGCAGCAGCAGAGACACATACACACACACACAGAGAGAGACTCACAAAAGATTCCCTTCCCTTCCTATGCGGCTGGTGTTTCCTTCTCTGCCTTTGGAAAGAGGGGTGTGGTGCCCAGTCCAGGGAGGGCCCTGCCCAGTCCGTGCCAAGCTGAAGCTGGGTGCTTGCCTGTTCCTGGGGACGCCTTTCTCCTTTGGAGCAACATCCCCTGTCAGCCAGAGCTTCCTGCCACGCACCGGTTAGAACTGGAGAGCTTGTAATCGAGGGGGAATGAGAGAGGTTCTTGGCGCCCAGGTGGCTTCAGGGTTTTTCCTGAAGTTGCTTCTGTGGAGGCCACTCAGATAGGACCGAACCCTTTTCAGAGCTGGCCTGAAGACAAGACCTGGATACCAGTGTTCCCTCTAAGCTGAGTTAGTGTGAGCCAGCTCACAGTTTTTTAGCCTCCAGCTCACACGTTTTTGTCTCTGCTCAGGAAGGACGGGGCTCCCGAGCAAGCTAATTTATAGCCAAATGGCTGGCTCACAACTTTAATGCCCGTAGCTCACCAAGTAGAGTTTTTGCTCACGAGACTCCACAGCTTAGAGGGAGGCATTGCCTGAAACATGTTACAAAAGACACAAACCACGGATTTTTTAGAGCCTGTCCTCCTTTTGTAGCTTAAGTTTCACACAGGGCACAGTGAGTTGGGGAATATTCCTCCCTGTATGAGTTCTTATGTACGAGGCGCCAGGCCCCTGGCTGGCCTGTTTTATCAAATTTTTCCAAAGGAGTTTTGTGTTACGTGGATGAGGTTGTTGCAACCGTTTTGTGGTCCCTTGTTCCCCCCCCCCCCGGACTTGAGGGAGGGGCTTTTGGGAGGGCCGTCTCCCTCCTTGGCTCGCCCATCTCTCTCCCTGTCTTCGCTCCGGGTTTCCTGCTGTTTCCACGGAGCTCTGATGGAGACGGTCTTCACTGGACTGGGGCAGTGAGCAGGAGTTCTCCTGCGGAATTCTCCTCCTCTCTTTCCTTGGGCCCTTTTTGCCATGGGTGCTGTTTAACTACACCTGTGGGTCCAGGTAGCTTTCCGAGAGAGGAGATTAGAGTGCCCCCTACAGCCATTGGCTGGCATTCTTGATATACACAGGCAGGGAGTCTGTCCCCCCCCCGCCCCTGAGAGGGGCCCAAGCCCACCCAGTCTCTACAGGCTGCTGTAAGACCCCACGGAAGACCATCAGCAATGCTCCCTCTAAGCTGTGGAGACTTGTGAGCCAAATTCTACTTTGTGAGCTCCTGGCATTAAAGTGGTGAGCCAGCAATTTGGCTGCTACATAAATCAGTTTCCTTTGGAGGCGTCCTTCCTGAGCCGAGACAAAGATATGTGAGCCAGAGCCTAAAAAAACTGAGCTTGCTCCCACTGACTCAGAGGGAACACCAAAAAAAACCCCCAAACCTCAGAGAGAACACTGATCGTAAGGAGTTGGACGTCAGGCACACAGATTGGGGGGCCCTGATTCAGACCCCAGCGGGCAGGGGTCAGTGAGGGAAGTCTTGTGGGGTGGTAAGATTCAACCCCCTTTCCCCTCCTTGCATCTTTTGTGCCACGAAGTCAGGGGTGAACGAAAGATCTGTGTTTGGCCCTCAGAGACCGTCTGGGCCCTGGGCCCCTGTCCAGCCCCGGGGGGGGCAGCAGGGCTGGGCGAGAGCTGTGTGTGTGCCCGTGTGCCCCTCCGCCAACCGCCCCCTCCTCTCTCCCCCTCTTGCAGACCAAGTCCACCCGCCTCAGCAAGCCCTACAGCAACTGCACGGAGAACGGGAAGGACATCCCCATCGAAAACCTGTACAACAAAAGCTACTCCCTGCAGGTGGGTCTTCCCGGGCAGCCACGGGGGGGGTGATCCAGCGCTGGGCCTCCCGATGGCTCTGGAGGATGACGGACCGTTCTGCGGGGGGGGGGAGCCTTCCAGAACTGGCCCCCCTCTCAGCCGAGGCCCAGGCCAGAGAGCAGGCGTCCGTCTGCCAGTGCGGGCAGGCAAGCAGGGCGGCCTTTCCCCCACTGCCAGGGTCTCTGCCACGGCGGGACGGGCACGCGGGAGCTCAGACGGCAGTCCTGCTGGCTCACTCCAGCCCCTGGTTGTGGGACTGGCTCTCTGAGCATGGGCAGAATGCCTTTCTCTCACCCCCGGGTGGCCCCGGGTCTCTGCCCAAGCAGCCAGC
>NW_015161975.1:344181-345655 GCF_001447785.1 Gekko japonicus | reverse complement strand
CCCCCGGACCCTTTTGGATTGCTAGCGATGGGGGGGGGGGGACGTGCAGATCTGCCCTCACAGAGGAGGGAGAGCTCATACCTGAATAAAGCTTGGTCTTAGAGGTGCCACTGGACTGTCTTGGACCGGGGGGAGCTCTGCAACTTACCTGGCTGCTTCTTGCTCTGCCTGAGGGCTGCTGGGAGCAGGGGGTGGGGCTTGTTGCATGTGCCCACCCCCTGGGCTCTTTACATGTGCCCGCCCCCTGGGCTCTTTACTGCCAGAGCGCCACTCCTGTGCGCTTCCACAGGAAATGACCCCTGCATCTTCCAGAGGAGTCACCTGACCAGTCCGTTGCCCCTGGGGGGCCCTGGAATGACCAAGAGCTCTCTTTCTGGCGGGAGACCGCTCCCGGAAGATGGTGGGGGGCCACCCTCGGAGTGGTGCTGACTCGTCCCTGGGCTCCCCGTGCCGGGCACCTGAGCCTTGCATGTCCCTGCCCACCCACCCCCGGGGTCTGTGCGGCTCCCTGGCCCTTCCACTCGCCACAGGTGGAGGTTTCCGTTTCTCTGCGCCTGTCTCTGGACCGATGCAAGACGCACTTCCTGTGTCTGCCTCCACGGAGGCTTCTGCCCCAGGAAAGCGGCCTGTCTTCCAAGGCCCCCCCCTCCCCCCGGGGCTCCTTGCCGGGTTTCCCACCGGCTGGGGGTCCCGCTCGGCGTCCTGCCGGGGCCCCCCCCCCCCCCGCACCATCCGACACCCCAGGACTGGGCTGTCTTTTCATCCCTCCCTGGGGGGCTCTCTCTCTCTCCCCCGCCCCCCTTGCAGTGTACTGCTACTACAAACTCCACAACGACTTTGTGCAGGAGAAGCTGGGCTGCCAGCAGATCTGTAAGGAGGCCTGCAGGTGAGTCCCAGCCGGATCGGGCCCCTCCCCTGGGCCCGGACACGGGGCTCCGCGCTGCCCGCCCTCTCACCCTCGGCCGCAAGGTCCTCGCTGGGGGAGGAGGAGGAGGGACCAAGAGCCGAGCTGAGCTTGCGAGAGCTGAGCAAAGCCTTCCCGGACCCCGCGTGGTACCTTTGCAGGGCCAGGCGGCAGCCTTTCCATCGCGGTTTGGTGGCCGTGGCAGGCTCCTCCGCCGACACCGCCCCAAAATGGTTCCCGGCCAGGCCAGGTGTGAGCCGGGGCTCCTGCTCCCCCCGCCCCAGGGCTCCTGAGAGGCCCCTTTGCCGGCGAGTGGGGCGGCTGGGCCTGTCTCCGTCGGCTGGGGGGCTGAGTGGGACGGTGGCGCAGCGTCCTTCGAGACGGGCTCAGGCGGAGGGGTGCTGCTGACACGATGGGCAGGGAGGAGGCAGCCGTAGGGGGGAGGAGAAGGGTGGCTGTTCCAGTGGGGCTGGGGGGTGGAGGGCTCTTGGGCTCAGGGGGTGGGGTGGGGTGGGGAGCTTTCCCCACCAGGCAGGTTTGCCCCCCCCTCCGCCGCTGCTTTGGGACCAA
>NW_015161975.1:327368-343584 GCF_001447785.1 Gekko japonicus | reverse complement strand
CGTTCTCATGGGCAGTTCTTGAAAGAGCTCTCTCAGCCCCGCCTACCTCGCAGGGTGTCTGTTGTGGGGAGGGGAATGGAAGGGAGACTGTAAGCCGCTCTGAGACTCCCTTGGGTAGTGAAGGGTGGGGGTATAAATCCAATCTCCTCCTTCTTCTTCAGCTTGAAGGAGTGGACCCTCACTACCAGCCTGGCCCAGTGGCCGTCGACAGTGTCCGAGGTGAGTCTCTGCCCTGCCACAGCGCCCCTCGGTCACCAGGCCGCTCGCCCGAGGCGGATGGTCTAGGGCACAAGACCCAGGACAGAGATTCTCAGCAGCCTTCGCCTTTCAGCTGCCCGACTCTCCTCCCAAGTGCACAAAACAGGAGAGAGAGAGATGGGGGGGGGGCGGGGAAAGGACCGACCTGGCAGCAGAGGTGGGCCTGGGGAGGGGGGACTCTCGGTGGCTCTCTGAGCGGCAGAAGGAGGCCCGTTTACCCCTCCCTTTGCATTCACCCCTCTGCTCTCTCCTTCCAGGAATGGATGCTGCGGGCCCTCTCCTGGAACCGAGGGAAGGACAGCACGGCCGTCTTGAACAAGTAGGTGCTCCCGTCTCTCTCCGTGGGGGGGGGGCTGCCCCAGAGAGGGAGGTGCCTGCACTGAGCGGGGTGGGGGGTGCTGTCCCACCCTCCAGCCAAACTCGGTCCCGATCCTGCCTCTCCACACATCACAGGGTGTGTCTGTTGTGGGGAGGAGAAGGGGAAGGGAAAGGAGTTTGTAAGCCTCTCTGAGATTCCAAGGGAAGGGTGGTGTGTAAATCCAATCTCCTCTTCTTCCTCTTCTTCTTCCTCTTCATCTTCTTCCTCTTCCTCCTCAGGACAGACCTGGCAAACCTCATGGTGTTCTACAAGGACCTGAACGAGAGGCTGATTGTGGAGAACCCAGCAAACAATGTGAGCTTTGCTTTCGGGGCCAGGCCTGACCAGTGCCTCCCTCTAAGCAGCGTGGAGTCTTGTGAGCAAAAATTCTTCTTTCTGAGCTACTGGCATTCAAACTGTGAGCGAGCCATTTGACTACTGCTGCATAAATTCCTTTGCTCTGGAGCCCCATCCTTCCTGAGCGGAGACAGAAATGTGTGAGCCAGAGGCTCAAAAACTGTGTGCTAGCTCTCACGCTGACCCAGCTTAGAGGGAACACTGGGGGTCGTGACCTGGACCTGGCCCAGGCTAGCCTGGTCTCATCAGAGCTTGGCAGCTCAGCAGGGGTCAACCCCGGTTAGCGTTTGGATGGGAGACGGCCAAAGAATTCCAAGGTTGCTACGCAGAGGCAGCCAATGGCAAGCCACCCCTGGGCGCCTCTTGCCTTGAAGCCCCGTGAGGATGTGACTTGGCAACGCTTTCCACAACCCACCCGCTCAGTACCTCGGTGTATTCCCTCCCCACCCCCCACCCTCCATGCCTGCCCGGCAGAGTGAGTCCAATGTTCCCTCTAAGCTGAGTCAGTGTGAGCTAGCTCACAGTTTTTCAGCCTCCGGCTCACAGATTTTTGTCTCAGCTCAGGAAGGATGGGGCTCCAGAGCAAACTAATTTATGCAGCGGCCAAATCGCCTGCTCACAACTTGAATGCCAGCAATTCACAAAGTAGGATTTTTGCTCACAAGACTCCACAGCTTAGAGGGAGCATTCCTTGCAATCTCCTTTTCTTTCCCCTCCCCACAACAGACACCCTGGGAGCAGTGTCCCCTCTAAACTGAGTCAGTGTGAGCTAGCTCGCAGTGTTTTAGCCTCCAGCTCACACATTTTTGTCTCAGCTCGGGAAGGATGGGGCTCCAGAGCTCATTTCTGCAGCAGCCAAATCACTCGCTCACAACTTGAATGCCGGCAGTTCACAAAGTAGGATTTTTGCTCACGAGACTCCACACCTGAGAGGGAGCATTGCTTAAAAGTGTAGTTCCAGGGGCCCGGCTGCCTCCTTCCCTGGGGGGGCTAGCTTTCTGCTTGCAGGGGACTTCCTTTCCACTCTAAGCGAGGGTGTGTGTGTCACGAAGGAGGTCTTCTCCAGTGTTCCCTCTAAGCTAAAGACCAACAAAGTTTAATTCTGGGCAGTGTTCCCTCTAAGCTGGGTTCATGTGAGCTAGCTCACCGTTTCTTAGCCTGCGGCTCACGTGTTTTTGTCTCCACTCAGGAAGGATGGGGGGCTCCAGAGCAATGCTCCCTCTAAGCTGTGGAGTCTTGTGAGCAAAAGTTCTACTTTGCGAGCTCCTGGCATTAAAGTTGTGAGCGAGCGATTTGGCTGCTGCATAAATTAGTTTGCTCTGGAGCCCCGTCCTTCCCAAGCCGAGACAAAAACGTGTGAGCCGCTGTGAAAGACCTGCTTTTTTTTTCTTTTATATTTTTATTGTTATAAAATTGATTAATAATAGTAATAGCAGATGTAGAAAAAATGAATTGTTTATTGGGAACAGAATTTTACTTAATGATATCTGTTGTGGACTATAGATTAACAAAGGAAAAAAGGGAATTATGTATCTAAAGATGTTAGGAACGAGACAATGGCTGGATACTTTTGGAAGTGTATTGCTCTCTTTTTTGTTTTATATAACTCTTTAAAAAATTAATAAACCTTGCCCATTAACAATGGGCAAGCAGGAAAAAAATTGTGTGAGCCGAAGGCTAAAGTCACTCAGCTTAGGGGGAGCCCTGCTCCAGAGCCAACTGACTTGTGCAGCAGCCCAATCGCTCGCTCAGCACTTTAAGGCCAGTGTAGCTCACAAAGCAGGATTTTGGCTCAGGAGATTCCGCACGGTAGAGGGGGGCATGGAGAGTGACTTCCTTCCTTCCTCCCCCCCCCCAGATCGTCCTCCTCCTGGCCAACTTCGGGGGCCAGCTGGGCCTGTGGATGAGCTGCTCCATGGTCTGCGTCCTCGAGATCATCGAGGTCTTCTTCATCGACACCTTCTCCATCATCTTGCGGCGCCGCTGGCAGAAGGCAAAGAAATGGTGGCTTGGCCGGAGGGGCGGGGCAGGCCTGGAGCCCGGGCAGGGCCCCGAGGAGGAGGAGGAGGACGGCCGCGGCGGCTCCCGGGGCCACGACAACCCCGCCTGCCTGGGCGACAACGACCTGCCCACCTTCAACACGGCCCTCCAGCTGCCCCTGTCCCCAGAGGGCCTGGCCCCCCGGACTCCCCCACCCACCTACAGCACCCTCCACCTGGACAGCAGCACCTTCCGGGAGCAGCAAATGGCCGACACCCGCGAGGGGGGACGGGCGCCCTGAGGGCGATTCCGGGCACCGCACTGGGGGGGGGACAGACCCGACGGGCCGTTCCTCGGGACGAGCCGGCCCCAGTGCTGTGGGGTGGCGGAAGGGGGGGGCGATGCCCTGCTGTGCCCCTGGCTGGAATCTGGAACTGACCTTCGTCTTGGCTCCAAGAAGCCCAGCCAAGACCCAGGCGGTGCTCCAAAGGGGGCCGGGGGTGGGGAAGGCTCGTTTCCCCAGGGTGGAAAGGATTCCTATGCCAAGCTAGCTGGGGAGGAGGGGGCATGGGGGGGAGCAACTACCTCTTCACTGGGGAACACCACCACCATCACCACCACCGCCCTACAGACTGCAGACGGATGTCTCTTCCGGCTCCTGGCAACACCTGTGGGGGGACCGGCTGCCCCCCCCCAGCGTGCCGGTGGGGTGAGGTGGGTGTGGGACTTTCCCCATCCGCAGAAGGGCTGCGTGGGGCTTGGCGGGGAGGGGGGAGGAGATGCTTCCTATGTCCCAAAGAGAGCGAGTTGGAGAGAATGTGCAGGATACGCTTCGTGGACTTGCCGTTTGTGTCTGCGGAATTACGTAGCATCTGCCAAGGATGGAGGCTGGGGGGGAAGTGTACGCGGGAGGGAGAGATCTGCAATAAACATTTGGTGTGTGTTTTTTTAGAAATGACAGCTTCTGTCCTTCTTTAGAAAATGGGGGTGGGAAGGAGGGAAAATATCTCCGTGCGACCCTCCCCTCCTCTTTCTCTCTCTCTCTCTCTCTCTCTCTCTCTCTCTCTCTCTCTCTTCTCTCTCTCTCTCTCTCTCTCTGTCTCTCCCCGCCCCACGAATAAGGGACCTCTAGGTGGGCGTGCTCCCCAGGACCAAGGCTCTCCCTCTTAAGCCGTGGAGTCCTGTGAGCAAAAAGTCTACCTTGTGAGCTCCTGGCATTCAAGCTGTGAGTGAGCCATTTGGCTCCTGCATAAACTAGTTTGCTCTGGAGCCCTCCTCCCTGAGCGAAGACAAAAATGTGTGAGCCGGGGGCTAAAAAACTGTGAGCTGGCTCACACTGACTCAGCTTAGAGGGGCACTGCCCAGGACCACCAGCTGGGTCCCCCTGGGTCTGCCCCACAGCAAAGACTTGGAAGGAGCACCTCCCCTCCCCCACCAGCTTCACACACGCTGGAGGGCTCCCCAGCCCGCCCACCCCCCGGCAGGCCTACCCCACGGGGGGATTCTTCTTCGCCCTTGGCTTTTTGCCCCAGCTGGGGTGTTTGTGCCCCTCCAGGACTCTCCCTGGGTGTGGGAAGCCATTGGGGGTTTCCCGGAGGAAGGAAAACAAAATGGGCCTGGAAGAACCGATGGGATGGGTTCCTTCCGGGGGTGGCCCCGTTCCCGTGTGAGCGCTGGAAGGCCAGAGCTTGGCTGGGGAGGCCGCCGGCCCTTCTGGAGGCTTCTTGGCACCTCTCGAGTGCCCAGTTTCCGATTGCAGGAAGGTTCCGTGCCAGTCATTGTTCTGTGTGCTTTGCCCAGGGTGTGGGCTCTCGCCAGGTGTGCGTTTCCCAGAAGTGCCTCCTGGCAAGGCTTGATGAATGGCCGTTGGGGTGTGGGGGGGTGACATCGGCCCGGTCAGGACTCCTTGGGGCCTTGCCACCGTGTCCCCCCCCCCTTGGCGACTGTCCCGGGGAACTCCCTCTGAGCTGTGCCCCTCAGGATGGCAAAGAGTGCAGCGACTGGCACGTCAAATGCAACCCCCCGAGAGCCCTGCCAGTCTTGCGAGTCCTTCTGGTCCAGGCCGGTTTTTAACGGCTGGGGTGACGCAGGTGCACGGACAGTCTGGACCCGTGTCAGTAAACAATACTTTGCGGTTTAATTGCCGCTTTCGCTTGGTTTTATTGGGCAGATCTCTTAAGGGGCACGGCCCTCCCCAAGTCAACGGAGGTGAGGAGCCAAATGTAAATATGTATTTCATCATAAATCGTGGGGAGGGGGGGAGAGCCGGCTTCGGAACCGGCCTCCTGGCCGGGGAGGGCAGGGGCCGGGTGTCTTGCGGGAGACGAGGTGGCACAACGGGTTCTGCGGGCGGCGGCTGCTGCTGGGATGGCGCTGACCTTGAGGAAGGCCGCTCCTCACCCAGCCCACGCTTTTGCACCACCAGCCACCACCCCTCCCACACGATTTGCAAGTGGGGACAGGCCGGCCTGTCTCCCGGCAGCAGCATCTTCCTCTTACTCATCCCGAAGTCCGGGACTGGTCCGACCGTCGCATTTCGCCATCCTGGGGACATCGACAGGGCTGAGAGGACAGGCCTCCGAATTGCTCGGCAGCCGGCCGCAGGGAGTGCCACAGGCTGCCTTTGTGCTCCCGTCAGCTCTCCGGAATCACGCCAGAGAGGTGACCTGGGCAGGAAGTGGCCGGGGTGTGGGCGAGGAGGAAAGGGCACTGACCCCAAGAGGGGAAGGTGCCCTGCCCACATCTGGGCTTAGTCAATCAATCCCAGGGCCCAGCCGCCCAAGCCCAGAGGCTCCGCATTCCCCTTGGGGGCCCCTCCCGCACACCCCTGTTACATGTGTGGGGCCAGGCACGTGGCTTGGGAAAGACGGCCTACCCACCCCAAACACACACACACACACACACACACACGGGGAGCAGTGTTCCCTCTAAGCTGAGTTGGCGTGAGCTAGCTCACAGTTTTCTAACCTCTGGCTCACACATTTTTGTCCTTGCTTAGGAAGGACGGGGCTCCAGAGCAAACGCATTTATGCAGCAGCCAAATCGCTCGCTCACCACTTTCATGCCAGGAGCTCACAAAGCAGAATTTTTGCTCACAGGCCTCCGCAGCTTAGAGGGAGGCATTGGTTGGGAGCTCTCTCAGAAACGACCAGCGTGCGCCAGACACAGCGTGCCACTCCCTTTGGGCTGGAACAGACCCGAGGGCTGGGAGCAGGCGAGAGGTGGCACCCACGAGCCGGCAGTGCAGCCCCCATAGTGGCGGCGTCTGCATTCTGCTCTCAGGTGGGAGGCCCCACCGCCTGCCAGTTGTCGGGGGGGGAGGGGGGATGGAGGCCGGCGGTGCTGCGGGAACATTGACTGGAGGGGGGTGTCGTGTCCCCCCCCCCTTCCCGGCAACAGGTTGGTGTTCTGTTCCTCTAATAATTGCAGAGGGTGGGATTGTTTGAAATACCTGAGCAGCATCTGCCTCTGAGCTTTGGCCTGAGGAATTTGTGTCCCAGGCAGGGAGATTAGAAAGATGAGGCGCGCTGGAACCAGTCCGGAGCTGTTCCTGCCGCAGCCCTGAGAGGCCGCCTCGCTCCTGCAGCACCCCCGGCAGAGAAATGCTTGCTGGCCTGGTCACGGGCAGGAGGGACGCCTGATACTCGTCCGCATAGCACAGGACAGCCAGGCCTCTGCCGGGCAAAGAGCTCCTGGGGAGGGCCTGTCCATCTCTCTTTCATAGAACCCTAGAATCACACAGAGTTCGGAGGGGCCCTACAGACCGTCTAGTAGTCCAGCCGCCTGCCCAATGCAGGGCCAGCCTGGAGCCTCTCTGACAAATATCTGTCCAGCCTCTTCTTGAGAGCTACCAGTGAAGGGGAGCTCACCACCTCCTTACAAGGCAGCTGATTCCGCCTCTGAACCACTCGGACCGTGAAAAAGTGTTTCCTGATATCCAGCCGATGTTGCTTCGGGTCCTGTCCTCTGCTGCCAACTGGGACAGCTCCTTGCCCTCCTCCCAAGGACAGCCTTTCAGATATTTAAAGAGAGCGATCATGTCCCCCCCTCAATCTCCTCTTCTCCAGACTAAACATTCCCAAGAAGTCCCTCAGCCTTTCCTCGTAGGGCTCAGTCTCCAGACCCCTGGTCATCCTCGCCGCTCTCTTCTGCACCCTCTCGATCCTTTTTGAAGCGAGGCCTCCAGACCTGCACACGGGACTCCAGGTGCGGCCTGACCAAGGCAGTCTACAGAGGGGCTGTGACCTCCTGCGATTTCGATGCTGTGGCCCTTTGAATACAACCCAAGACCGAATTTGCCTTTTTTGCCACCGTGTCACACTGACTGCTCATACTTAGTTTACAGTCCACTCTTACCCCAAGAGCTCTTTCGCATGCACTACTCCCCAGAAACGTATCCCCCGTCCAGTATTTGTGCTTGACACTTTTGTGGCCCAGATGTCATACTGTGCATTTATCTTTGTTGAACTGCATCCTGTTTGCAACCACCCACTTCTCCAGAGTATTCAGGTCTTGTTGAATTTTAACTCTGTCTTCTTGGGTGTCGGCTACTCCTCCCAATTTGGTATCATCAGCAAATTTCATGGGTCTTTTACCCCTTCATGCAGATCATTGATAAAAATATTGAAAGGTACCGGGCCCAAAACCGAGCCCCGCAGCACCTCCCTCCAATGTGAAGAAACGCCATTGACCACCACTCTTTGGGGGGGGTCCTCTAACCCGTTCCCGATCCACCGAACTGTCCTATAGTCTAGCCCACAGTCTTCCAGTTTGCCCATCAGAATGTCATGGGGAACATTACCAAAAGCTTTACTGAAATCCAGGGAAATCAGATCAACAGAGTTCCCACGATCCAGTAAGCTCGTCACACGATCAGAGAAGGAAACCTGGTTGATCTGACAAGGTCTGTTGGGGACAAAACCATGCTGACACCAAATAATTGCATCTGCCCAGGAGAGGAAATGCCGGTGAGCCCCACTGGAGCCGGAGTCTGCCGTGGTCTCGGCCCGGCTGAAAGAACCAGGGTCCTGCGGCACCTTCCGACCAAAGACATTCACACATGAGGGCATCCCCTTTGGTCCGCCAGACAGCTCTGCTTCTTCAGATGCATGAACGCTTGCATATACAGGGGAGAGAGCGTCTGAGGCCTCGCTGGGCATAGGGGTCCCATCCTAAGGTCCACGGGCCTGGGAAGCTTTAGGAATAGTCCAGCCTCCTTGGCATTTGGGTACCTGGTGTGTAGATGACGCGGATGCTGCAGCAGTCTGAGGAATATTGAGTCAAGTTCAAGGTTTTGCTACTGACCTACGAGGCCTTGAGCAGTCGGGGACCGAGGTATCTATGGGACCGTCTCCTCCATTATGTTCCTGGAAGAGAGTTACGCTCCTCAGATAACCTAAGCCAATGTTGGATCATGCCCGGCGCCAACACACCTGCTTTCAAGGGCTGCCCCGCCCCATGGCCAGGACGAGCAGCAGGTGCCACTGAGTGCTTGGCTGGAGTGGAGCCTGGTCGATCACGAGTCGAGCCCTCCTCTCCTCCACGGAGCTCCAGGCGACGTGCGCCGTCCTTCCCTCCTCAGTTTGCCCATCGCAACAGCCCTGCGAGACGGGCGAGGGTGAGAGGGGGCCTGACCCAGACTCACCAGGGAAGCTCTTAGGAGCCAAGATGAGAAGGAGGAGGAGGAGACTGGATTTATCCCCTGCCCTTCACTCGGAGTCTCAGAGCGGCTTACAGACTCCTCTCCCTTCCCCCTCGCCACAACAGACACCCCTGTGAGGTAGGCGGGGCTGAGAGAGCTCTGAGAGTACGGCTCTTGAGAGAACAGCTCTGAGAGAGAACTTGTGACTGACCCAAGCTGCATGCGGAGGAGGAGTGGGGAATCAAACCCGGTTCTCCCAGATTAGAGTCTTAACCACGACTCCAAACTGGCTACACCAAGTCCAAGGGGTGCCTGGGAAAGGTGGCCTCAGTTCGAAGCTGATTCTCTTGGCGGAAAGAGGCCGTCTGTCTGTTTGGGGAGGGGGCTTCCAAGAGCAGCTCCTCTGTGCCAAGAGACCCCCAGAGTCTCGCTCTTAGCTGCAGTCGTTGCCCCAAAAGGAGTCTGGCAGCCACTGGCCAACCAGTGAAACCCCAGAGCAAATTTGGGGGCTCCTTCCTTCGACAAGGCAGCCGCGGTTTCTGCTTAGGGTTCCCCTTAAAAAATAAACACGGCCTAGGCCCAAAGGGCTGCTCAGGATCGCCCAGTAGCTGGGGGGGGGATTTTAAAACACTTTGAACGGCTGACCCCCACCCACCCCACCCCACACACACAGCATCGTCACCAGTGTTCCCTCTAAGCTGAGTTAGTGTGAGCTAGCTCACTGCTTTTTAGCCTCCGGCTCACACTTTTTTGCCTTAGCTCAGGAAGGACGGGGCTCCAGAGCAAACTAATTCATGCAGCAGCCAAATCGCTGGCTCGCCACTTTGGTGCCAGCAGCTCACAAAGGAGATTTTTTGCTCCCAAGACTCCACAGCTCAGAGGGAGGCATTGATCGTCACGCTTGTGCATTTCGGCCGAGGGCAGCTGCCACTCCAGAGGAAGGAGTCCAGCGTTCCTGTTGGCTCAGGGGGCTCCTGACTACCTGGAGTGCATCAGACTGCGGTGCCATGCGAGCTCTGGGCCCCTGCGTCAGAGAGGGAACCCACCACCACCACCACCACCACATGTCCACAAGAGCACCAGCGGTCTGGGAAGAGCCCACCACAACCGGTGATGTGCTGTTCCTTCTCAGGCTCTCCTCTGGTGACTGACGCCTTGGGCTTCTTGGGAAGGAGACAGCTCATCGTTTGATGAGAGCTGTCCTTGGAAAAGAGCCGTTTCTGTCAGAGCTCTCTCAGCCCCGCCCGCCTCACAGGGTGTGTCTGTCTGTTGTGGGGAGGGGGAGGGAAAGGCGTTTGTCAGCCGCTCTGAGACTCCTTCGAGTAGTGACGGGCGGGGTAGAAATCCAATCTATTCTTCTCCTCTTCTCCTCCTCCAACTGTGCTTGGAATAGCTGGGGGTTAGTGACGCGGACGCCCTGCTTCCAAGAAGGGCCCGGTTCAACCTGTGGCGCCAGAGAGTGACACACATGCAAATTCCCAATCCAAGGAATCCCCTTTCTGCCCATCCCTTCCCAGGCCCATGGAGAGCCCGAGGAGTGGGGGCAGGGGATCACTGAGGTGGCCCCTAGGAACGGGGGTCCGCTCAGCCCCCAGCCTCCCCGGCCCCACTCCCTGGGACTGCCTTTCCTGCAGCCCCCAGGACCCCACTCTCACACCCAGGGCTCCCTCTGAGCTGCGGAGTCCTCTTGCGAGCAAAAACCCTGCTCTGTGAGCTACTCTGGCATTAAAGTACTTGTGAGCCGGCGATTTGGCTCCTGCAGAAATCAGTTTGCTCCGGAGCCCCATCCCTTCCTGAGCCAAGATAAAAATGTGTGAGCCGGAGGCTAAAAAACTGTGAGCTGGCTCACACTGACTCAGCTTAGAGGGAACACTGCGCACACCTCCCCCTGCACGGACTCAGCCCACCCTCCTGGCACAGACACGCCCCTTGGATGGATTTCACCCCTGCGAGAGCCCTGTGAGGAAGGACAGTGCAGGCCACCAGGGGAGACTGTTGCCCGAGGGAGGGAGGGAGGGAGCTGGCCCCCAAAAGGGTCCCCTTCCTGGCTGCGGCCCCCCAGGGCTGGCCACAGCGCCTCCCTCCTTTCTGGGTTCCGCCTCCCTGGTCCCAGATCGACTGCTGCTGCCCCGCCGGCCTCCACCTTGGGGCGGGGTCTGACCTGACGAAACACGGCGGGTGGCGGCAGGTTCAAGTAGCCACGGAAGGAAGGCACTCCCCCTGCCACGCCAAGCAGCCAAAGAGGCTGGGTTTCTCTGGCCCCACGGAGTAGCCACCCACCTCCTCCTCCGGCCATCTGCAGCCCCTCTGTAAGCCCTGGGGGGAGGGGCGCGGGGATTTCCCCACCGCTGCCTTTCTTCCCTAGGGCCACCAAGACTCCTTTCCCACGCCCAAGTCTGAGCATGTGACTCATCTGGTCAGCCCAGAGGTGCCCTGTTTCTTTGGGAGGCCTTTTGCAGAGGGTGGGGAGGGGGGGAACAGACCAGCCCCCCCCCTCCTTCCTTCCTTCCTTCCTTCCTCCCTCCCTCCCTCCCTCCCTTCCTTCCTTCCTTCCTTCCTTCCTTCCTTCCTTCCTTCCCTGCTTGCCAAGATTAGCTCTTCTGTGACATTGTCTGTCTCCTGGACGGAATTTGGCCTTCACCTGAACGGCAGATGATCAACTCAGTCTGAAGACCGGGAGGCTGGAGGGGGGGGTTCCTTTCCAGGGTGACCAGGCAGCCCCCCACCGCCAATGCTCCCTCTAAGCTGTGGAGTCTTGTGAGCAAAAATTCTGCTTTGTGAGCTACCGGCATTAAAGTTGTGAGCGATGAGCGATTGGGCTACGGCATGAATCCGTTTGCTCTGGAGCCCTCCCTTCCTGAGCAAAGACAAAAATGTGTGAGCCGGAGGCTAAAAAGCTGTGAGCTGGCTCACACTCACTCAGCTTAGAGGGAACACTGCCCCCACCACCCAAAACCCCACGGAGAAGCCCTGCAGGGGACAGCTTGCTGCCGAGGTCCCATTCCCTGAAGCGGCCCGCTGCTTCAGCTACAAACACAGCTGCAGACAGCCTGTTTGTCCCACAACAATTGTGTTCACTGCAAAGTGTTAAGGTGGTGTTGTGGAAACAGGCCTGAATGATTGTCCATAGATTGCGCAGAGTCACTCGTTTGGCAATGGTCCTGCCTGACGGCATCTCGGGCATTCCGAAGAAGGGTTTTCTTCACCTGGGCCTTTCCCCTGTGGGAGAAAAGGAGCCCGTGGAGGAAGAGGAAGCCGCCGCTCTCATCAGAGAGATGTATGGCTGCCTGGAGGAGGTTTCTGTTTGGGTTCAGAGCGTCACCAAAGTTCAGTTGGTCCATAAGAGATCCACTCGTAATTGCAGCATGTTTTACATGGAACTTTCCCAGTCACAAGGACTGACTCACAAACTCTTCTCCTGAGACTTAATCAGAGAACGTGGCGACACTTCTAATGGTTTTCTTGCCTGGGTGGTGGGTGTGAGAGAAGACGCAACTGTCTGGTCTCATCCAGGCCTGAGGAAGGTTCAAAGCTAAGGATTTCAAATCAGAAGCGACTTGAGCCGCAAGAGAGGCCCATGTGGAACCCTTCCTACAAGGACTACTCTAGGGAGGCCAGTCCAGAATCACCACTTCAAAAGCAGCTCCAGTGCGGGAGAATCCAGATGACGTCATCTGTAGCCTGGTTGCATTCCATTGTTTCTCCTGTCATCATCCCAGGTTTTCCAAACCTGTTTTACGGCTATTGTAAAAAAAGCCAAGAAACAAAGAAACCACCAGTCATAGCTTCAGGATATCCGGTGTAGAAAGCCACACCGGTATCAAGGTTTCCTGGGGCTACACCCTCCTCGACCCCTGAAGGTCAGACAGGAGACCTTAAAAAGGAAGGTCGGGGGAAAGGAACTCAGCCCAGAGGTCACTGGACACACCCGATCAGAAACTGCCACTTTGATTAGACAGATTCACGGAGGAGAGGCCCAGCAGCAGCTGGTAGCCAAGGTTACTAAAGGGAGCCAGCAGCTGCAAGTGGAGGAGGAGTGGGGGAATCAAACCCAGTTCTCCCAGATTAGACTTCGCGCACTTAACCACTACACCAAAGGGCCTCGGTGCCCTGTTCGTTGGCCTTCCAGGGCAACTGGGTGGCCAACTGTGTGAGGCAGGATGCTGCCGGGCTAGTGGCCTCCTCACTGGCCGATCCAGCAGGGCTCTTCTGATGTCCATCAGTACAGAGGTCCATCAGTGGCTATTAGCCACGAGGCATAAGTAGGAGCTCTCGGTCTGGGGCAAGGGATGCTCTGTCTTCTTGGTGCTTGGGGGGGGGGGCAACTGTGGGAGAGCTCCTAGTGTCCTGGCCCCACTGCTGGACCTCCTGATGGCCCCTGGTATTTTTGGTCACTGTGTGACCCAGATTGTTGGACTGGGTGGGCCATTGGCCTGATCCAACATTGGCTTCTCTCATGGTCTTATATGTAGCAGAGGTCCATCAGTGGCTATTAGCCACGAGGTATAGGTAGGAACTCCTGGTCTGGGGCAAGGGATGCACTGTATTCTTGGTGCTTGGGGGGGTCAACAGTGGGAGGGCTTCTAATGTCCTGGGCCCACTACTGGACCTCCTGATGGCAGCTGGCATTTTTGGCCACTGTGTGACACAGAATGTTGGCCTAGATGGGCTATTGGCCTGATCCAACATGGGCTTCTCTCATGGTCTTATATGGAGCAGAGGTCCATCAGTGGCTATTAGCCATGAGGTATAGGTAGGAACTCTCGGTGTGGGGCAAGGGATGCTCTGTGTTCTTGGTGCATGGGGGGAGGGGCAACTGTGGGAGGGCTCCTAGTGTCCTGACCCCACTGCTGGGACCTCCTGATGGTACCTGGTATTTTTGGTCACTTTCTGACTCAGTGTTGGACTGGATGGGCTGTTGGCCTGATCCAACATGGGCTTCTCTCATGGTCTTATATGGAGCAGAGGTCCATCAGTGGCTATTAGCCACAAGGTATAGATAGGAACTCTCGGTCTGGGGCAAGGGATGCTTTGTGTTCTTGGTGCTTGGGGATGGGACAGTGGGAGGGGGCTTCTAATGTCCTGGCCCCACTGCTGGACCTCCTGGTGGCCCCTGGTGTTTCTGGCCACTGTGTGACACAGAGTGTTGGACTGGATGGGCCACTGGCCTGATCCAACACTGGCTTCTCTTAGGTTCTTATGTCCTTGTGGAAAACAAAAACACAACCGGCCACTCCTTCCACGGGCCACACCCTGCTCCAGCAAAATATCAGGCACTGCGCCGAGAGGGAGGAGAGATTCAGGGGAAAGGAAATCAAGGCCAAGGTGTTGTTTGGGATGACACACGGGCGGCCTCAGAGGCTGGCAGGGCAAGAACACGAAGGAGGCCAAGGCGTGGGTGCCGGAGAGGCACGCCCTCTCGTGTGTTTCTTTAATAAGCGCAGTCACATTTCCTCTCGTCTGGGGCCACTGAATGGGATGGCAAAGGTGACGCGAATGGGATGTGTGGACCTCACCCCTGCCTGGAAGGGGAGGCTGACGGAGCCACGCGGGAGCCGCTCCGAGGGTGAGAGGGAGACCCCTGGGCGAGTGGCAGTCAGCGTAAAAGGGGGGGGAACAGGGAAGAACAAACCCCTTGCTTTAAATACACACGGACGGGGTCTGAACTGACCGAGACTGAACGAGATCTTGGGGTTGTGGTGGACAGAGGCAGTGGTAAAAAAAAATGGGCTCCATGCTAAGGGACTGGAAATAGAATGGCCGATATTGTAATCCTTAGCTTAGAGGAGAGGGTGCCCGTATTGCCTGGGAGGGGGGGATTGCTGCCCTGTTGGAAGACCACCCCCTGCTTCTCCTGCATGTGATGAAGGGAGCGTTGACTCTCGAAAATTGACACCCTGGAAATGTTGCGGGTCTCCAGCAAGGCTCCCTCTAAGCCGTGGAGTCTTGTGAGCAAAAATTCTACTTTGTGAGCTACTGGCGTTAAAGTTGTGAGCGAGGGATTTGGCCATACTGCATAGACTAGTTTGCTCTGGAGCCCCATCCTTCCTGAGCTAAGAGAAGAATGTGTGAGCTGGAGGCTAAAAAACTGTGAGCTAGCTCACACTAACTCAGCTTAGAGGGAACACTGGTCTCCAGGATGCTCCTGGACTCGAACTGAGCTTTCCTGGGACTCTCCGCCCGAGGAGAACGTCACACTCCGGGTACCCGTTTTCCGCCTGCCTGTAAAGGAGCGACTCCTCCCTCCCGCGCTTCTGAAGTTCTGGTACTTCCGGCACGAGGGTAAGAAAGAAGTCTGATAAAGGGCCAATATTGAAAACCTAGTTGGAACTTATAATATACAAAAACACATGTATTTATTAGAAAAGCCGTTGAAAACATATAAGGGCCCAATGAGAGCCTCGTAAAAAAAAGGAAAGCCTTTGGCACCAGACACACGACTTTCATCTTCTGAGGCCTCACAAACATCTTTGTCTTGTGTCTTTAGGTCTTGCTGCTTAACCTTCCTTTTCTGGGTCCAGTATGCACTTATAGGTTATCTTATTGTAATATGTACTAAACTTACGTGTACCTCAATACTGTTTGACCTCTGAAGAAGGCCCCCAATAGGGTGGAAACGCGTCAGGTCAGGTGTATCGGCCCCGGTGTTTAAGCCACCTTTACTTTTTTACGAGGCTTTCATGGGGCCCCTTGTATGTTTTTAACTGCCTTCCTAATAAACACATCTATTTTTGTACATTACAAGGGTCCACGAGGCATTTAATCTTGGCCCTTTACCAGACTTCTTTCTTACCCTCGCGGTTCTTGATTTTAGTTTTTGGGTCAGGTTTTCCCCCTCCTTGTGTCTTACTTCTGGCACCAGGCACAGCAGGGGGGGGGGAACAAAACATTGGGATATTTAGGGAATGAGACACCCCAGCCTGTCGCTGTCAGGACCCACAGCTAACAACGAAGTACACACATTCAGGAACGGTTATACTTGTATTGCAAAGCTGCAGACGCAGTAACACAGGCACTGTTAGGAATGGCCCCAGCCACTAGAGCATAATAGGATATAGGGTATTTGTATGCACCCCCCACCCCCCCATGGCATTGGCCAATTAGGCACCCTCCCGCGCGCGGGATAAGTCAGGCAACCGTTAGGTGGCTAAAGCTGGGAACCAGGAGTCTCTCAGGGTACATAGGAGCCCTCCAGGCAACACAACCTCCTCCTGCACATCTGTAGAGATAAGCCTTTCAGCAAAAGGCAGAGCAGCAGGGATAGGAATGCAAGAGCAATTAACAAGACACAGAATGAACTCTCCCCCCCCCATGGCAGCAGCATAGCTGACAGTCGCATGGCTTCAGAGTTCCAAGCCCCCCCCCCCCCCCCGGGGCCACCCGTCTCTTCAGCACCCCGCCTCCCCTCACTGCTGACAAATCCGGGGTCCCCCAGGCCAAACTCCCTCCGAGGCTAGGGTTTGCCAGGCAGGGGGCAAAAGGCGGAGGGAGAGCCAGCCCAGGTCCCTGGCTGCCCAGGAAAGGGAGGCCCCCCGGTCTTCCCGGGGAGATGGCGCTAAGGCGGGTGCCCCCAGCACCAGCCCTGCCCTCGGGAAAGGGCGCCACTCTGGGGAGGGGAGCCC
>NW_015161975.1:320974-326716 GCF_001447785.1 Gekko japonicus | reverse complement strand
GAGCAGCCGGCGAAGGGGCGGCCCCCAGAGCCCCGCCGGGGCGGGCGAAGTGGCCCCACCGCCGGCGCTCCGGCCCGCCCCGCTTAAAGGCGCCGCAGACGCCCCGTCGGGGAAGGAGGGAAGGAAGGAAGGAAGGAAGGAAGAGGCGCGCCGCCGAGCAGCCCGCAGGTGAGCCGAGCCGAGGGGGAGGCAGAGGGAGGCGGCGAGGCCGGGGAAGGGGAGGCCGGGGGCGGGGGACGCCGGACAGCCGGGGGCTCCCTCCCTCCCTCCCTCCCTCCCTTCCTTCTCCGGACTCTTCCCGGGCTGGGTCTGGCCCGTCTTCAGCCCCGGCCCGGCTGCCTTTTCCTCCTGGTGGCGGGGGAGGGGGCGATGCAGTGCTGCCAGTGGGCGTCCAGGGTCTGGGAGCCCTTGGTTCGAATCCCCCTCCCCCCCCCCGACTCTGCTGTGGAGTGGGGGCCAGGTGACCTTGGGCCCGTCAGTCTCAGCCTAGCCCGCCCCAGCCGGCCGGGGACCTCTTCTCCTCAAGTCCCACCCTTGGGGAGAAGGAGGGCAGGGGGAGGACCCCCCCCCCATTGCAGCTGCAAACCCTGCCCCCAACCCTCACCCCCCCCCGCGCCCAGCTGCAGACAGACTACCGGGGAAGACCAGCAGGGGCATCCCTGAAGCAGGCCAGTGGCGGCGGGGGGGGGGGGGGGGGGGGTTTTTTGTGTTCTGGGCTGCCTCCTTCCCCTTCGGGACAGCATGAGATGCCTGCTGCTCTTTTAAAACGGGGAGGCTGCAGATGTCCTGTGCAGAAGAACCCGTGGAGGATTCCCAGACTCAGCTGGTTCCTCCTGGCGATGTGAGCAGTCTTCCCTCTAAGATGAGTGAGTGTGAGGCAGCTCACAGTTTCTTAGCCTCCAGCTCACACACTTTTGTCTCGGCTCAGGAAGGATGGGGCTCCAGAGCAGAGTGATTGATGCAGTATAGCCAAAGTCGCTCGCTCACCACTTGAATGCCAGCAGCTCACAAAGTAGGATTCTTGCTCACAGGACTCCACAGCTTAGAGGGAGCCTTGGATGTGGCCGGGATGGCGGCAGCCCTTCCCCCCCCCCAGATATGGGGGGGGGGTATGTAACAGAAAGGCTGCCCACCCACCCACCGACCGTCCGGCCTCAGCTCCGCCCTGACACCAGGCACATTCCACTGACTTCCCTCTTGGGACTCCGGGCACCCTGGGCAGGGCGGGGTGGTGGTGGTGGGGGGGAGGTGTCCTAGGAAGTTTCCAGTCGGGCACTGGCCGGGCTGAGGCCTGCTTAGCTTCAGCGGGGAGGGGGCCTGCATCTCGCACCCTGAACCACAGCCCCAGGCCTGAGCCCAAGAGACAGAAAAGCCCTCTGCACGGGAGAGGCCTTGGAGGCTGGCAGGTGAGGCCGGCACTGGCTGATGGGGAAACCCTCCTACCAACTCCCCTGGGGGCTCCCCCTTGCGAGTCTCTTCAGCCGGCCCTGTTGGTTTCCAGAGCAGGCGTCCAAGTCCCGACTCCCAAGAGTGGCCAGGGTTTTTAAAATTCGGGGGGGGGGGCTTTAGATAAGTCAGGGGGCACCCTGCCCGCCCACCCCCCAAGGGAGTGCCACAAATAAAACAATAAATGGGAGGTCGGGGCTACGGGCCTGGCGAGGGGTCTCCAGCGGCCGTCCTCCCCACCCGCAGTGGCTGGCCTCTCCGCTCTGAAGCTGTGACTGGCACAGCCGTCTGCCTGGCACGGGAGGGATCGTGCCCCTCCCATGGGGCAGGCCGCCTGGGCTCTCCGGGCATCCACTCTCTGCCAGCCTGAAGGGAGCGCCTTTGGGCTGTGCTCGCGAGAAGGGCTTCTCCTCCTCCTCCTCCTCCTCCACTTTGTTCACAAACCTCCTTATCAGATTCCAATCTCTGCAACGGAACCTGCCCCAAGAACACTCCTGGCCCAAGCTTCGGCACTGGCGCCCAGCTGGCCAAACACAGCCGGCACGCCAGGGAAGCCTGGGTGGCCGGCAGGCAGAGGGCGGGTTGGGGGGTCAGCGTTACACTTCCAGCCAGGGTCAGAGGGTGCCAGCAGTGTTCCCTCTAAGCTGAGTCGGTGTGAGCTAGCTCACTGTTTTTTAGCCTCCGGCTCACACATTTCTGTCCTAGCTCAGGAAGGATGTGGCTCCAGAGCAAACTTAATTTATGCAGGAGCCAAATGGCTCGCTCACAGTTTTAATGCCAGTGTAGCTCACAGCGTGGAATTTTTGCTCACGAGACTCCACAGCTCAGAGGGAGGCATTGGGTGCCAGTCCTGGGCAGGATGGTTGTGCATTACTCCTGTGCCCGCGCATGCTCCCGCTGCCCACGTGTCCTTGGATGCCCTTCTTTGCCTGGGCCTGAGGGTCCCACCCGAGCTCCACCCGCCCTGGTGCGTCTCCTGGGAAGGGCGATTTCTTTGGAAGTCGCTGGTCTTGCAGGGGAGGAACCTGCTCTTTTTGCAATGCAAGGGGTGGGTGTGTGTGCGTGTGTGGAACAAACAGGCAACCCATGAGGTCCCTTTGCAGCTTCACCAGCTTGGAGGGCGGAATGTTTGTTTGCTTTTGGGTATTGGTTTCTGCCCGTCCTCCTCCGAAAGGTCAGGGTGGGGGATAGTGTTCAGGGGAAGTAAATGGTCAACCCGGGTAAAAACCCAGGGATTTGATGGTTGAAAGTGTCCCACGTCTACTTAAACCCGGCAGTCCACAAGCTGGCCCGGCCAGGGGAATCGCCGTCTGCCCGGTTTCTCCGGGAAGCTCTCAAGGGGCAGCCTGCAAGAATGCGCCAAGCTTGTCAACCCCGATTATAGGCACTACCTCAGAAATATAGAGATGTTGTGTTTTATTAAAAAGTTCTGTGCTTATGGCTAACTTTTCTCTTCTTGTTTATTAGATGTTGTTGAATGATACTGGATACAACTAACGAGTAATACATGTTGTAAAAAGATATATATAAAAATCAATAAAAATGCTATTTTTTAAAAAAGAAGGTGCGTTGGAGGGCTTGGAGAGGGATCCCTAAGTTGCCCTTTTCTTTCTGTTTTCGCCAGGCAAGGCGCCAGGCACTCGATCTGCCCCAAAGCACACAGTCACCGCTGGGAAGGTCTGAGAGACTCGGCCTGATAAGGAGGCCGTTGACGGACACCCTGCGGCCCAGGACTGGCGCCCCGGAACGTGCTTCCTTTCCCCGTGGCAAAGAGTAATGCTCCGCCCCAGCCTGCCGTAGACCACGACGACGATGGATCCGCCGCCGCTTTCGGGGGAAGATGGGAGCGGGCCAGGTAAGGGCAGAGGGAACGGTTCTGCCTGCAAGCCGACCGGCTCTTTTGAGGAGAAGGGGAAGGGGGCTTGGCTCCGCGGCACCCCTTGTGGACGGGGCCCGTTCAAGGCCAAGCCGAAGAGCCTGCCGGCGATGTCCCCTTTTCCTTCTGCTGCTCCAGAATTCTTCCTGGTTGGAGAGAGATTGGGGGGGGGGGGCAGATGGGGATCAGCGTTCCCTCTAAGCTGAGTGAGTGTGAGCTGGCTCACAGCTTTTTAGCCTCCAGCGCACACATTTCTTTTGCCTTAGCTCAGGAAGGAAGGCTCCAGAGCAAACTTGATTTCTGCAACAGCCAGATCGCTCACTCACAGCTTTCGTGCCAGTGGCTCACAACGTAGGATTTTTGCTCACAAGACTCCACAGCTTAGCGGGAGCATGGGTGGGGGGACTGTTGCCTCCGGGCACCCCACTGGATGGGGGAGTCTTTTCTGAAAGAGCAGAGCCTTGTGGGGGTCGACCGGGGTGGGGCCGGGAGCCCGGCGGCAGAGGGGTCTCCCTCCCTCTGCGGTTCCTCCCCTTCTGAGGGGGCAGAGCCGAGCTTGGGCTCCGGGACTCCTTCCGGCCTGGCTTCTCAAGGTGGCACCCCCTGTTTAAGCTTCTTCCGGAGCGTGGGAGTGCGCAGGCACAGACAAACTGTGCTTGGACGACTCCTGCCCCAGGGAAGCAGGGAGGCCAGGCCTGGCCGGATTGGGGCCCAGCGCCTGCACGTGGAGCAAAGGTCTCCCTTGCCGCAGTGGTCAGCCCGGGCAGCCGGAGAGATCCCGGTGGTGCGGCCGGCTCCTGGCTCTGCGGCTAAGGCAGGGGGGCGAGAATTCCGCCTGCCCCGCTCTTGTGAATGCAGCCAGGCAGCCCTCTCACAGGTGGAGCCAGGGAGGGGGGGTCGCACAAAGGGAATGTGATGGTACCCCGGCCTTTTTTGGGGGGGGAGGGTGGAAGTCCCTACAGCTTCCGGGGCGTCAGCGTGGCCCATGGATCCGTGTCCTGAGAGGTCAGACCCAAATACTTGGCGCTTCCAAAACCTCTTTCAGGGGGTTTCTTCCCAGAGCACCTCATGGGCGAACCCCCGACTGTTCAACTGTAGCATGAACACACATCAAACTGCACAACTGAGCCAGTTTGGTGTGGTGGTTAAGAGTGGCGGACTCTAATCTGGGAGGACCGGGTTTGAGTCCCCACTCCTCCTCCACTCCACGTGCAGCTGCCGGTGTGACCTTGGGTCGGTCACAAGTTCTCTCGGAGCTGTTCTCTCAAGGACAGTTCTGGAATGAAGAAGAGAAGAGGTTGTATTTATACCCCGCCCTTCACTTGGAGTCTCAGAGCGGCTTACAAACTCCTTTCCCTTCCCCTCCCCACAACAGACACCCTGTGAGGTGGGCGGGGCTGAGAGAACTCTGCCACAAACTGCTCTTTCAGGAACAGCTGTGCCAGAGCTTGTGACTGACCCAAGGTCACATCAGCAGGTGCAAGTGGAGGAGTGGGGGAATCAAACCCGGTTCTCCCAGATTAGAGTCCACACACTTAACCACTACACCAAACTGGCTCTCTCAGCCCCACTTGCCTCACAGGGTTATATGTTGTGGGGAGGAGAAGGGAAAGGAGTCTGTAAGCCACTCTGAGACTCCTCTGGGTAGGGAAGGGCCATGGGGCATAAATCCAATCTCTTCTCTTCTTCACCATCTCACTCAGGCTGAGCCCCCCCCCCTTCTCTCTCGGACTGCCTGGTCTCCCCTCCCCTCCCCTCCGCCCGCCCACCCACTCTGGCTTTTGTGGCTCCCCACAGGAAGCAGAAGGTGTCTGTCCGCCCTGGATCCCAAAACCTGAATTCCTGTCCGTGCCGCACACTTTGGCACTGGCCGTGGACCTGCCTCCATTCCAGCGGGGCCGCCGTGTCAGTCTCTGGCCCCCAAGCAAAACCACAACGGCGCCTTAAAGACAGCCAATATTGATTCTAGCACAAGTCCTTCCGGGGCCACCGAGCTCCGGTTCTGCCTTGCCACAATAGACGAGCGAGGGCCGCCCTTCTCGGATGAAAACAGGTTCGCGGCAACTCCCAAGGGAAGGATCCGCCGGTCAAGTGTGGTGAGAAGGGCGGGGAGCCTTCGCCACGTCGGGCGGGACAGGATTTCCCAGGGCTCCTTGGGGGAAGAACACGAACCGGTTGAAACGGGGAAGGGAGGGGTCGTGGAAAGCCTCCTCCCCCTCCAGGACCTGGCCCAGGGTCCAGGCATGGCGTGGGGTGCTGGCTGATGGTGTGGGGCTTCCCATCAGCCCATGGTTCCAGTGGGGCACTCTGGGGGGTGGTCAACCTGTGTACAACAGAGGTGGGGGGGGGGCCTTCCTGGGTTGCTGTTTTTTCCTCCAAAAGCCCTGCCAGGGCAGGCGCGAGCGGTCAGGCCACTCGGG
>NW_015161975.1:312023-320826 GCF_001447785.1 Gekko japonicus | reverse complement strand
TGCGGGGGGGGGGGGCTGCTTCCAGACGTGCAGGGAGAAAGATTTCTTTCCCGATGATTGTGGCACCCAGGACTGAAAAGGTATCCCTTCCGCAATATGTTTCTTACTAATAGCTCCTGTTGAAGAAGGATATTTCGACACTTTGAAATCATGACCCCAAGCAGTTCTTGCCGATGAGTTGTGAGTTCCGGTTCTTCCGCCTCCTGCACCCCCGTATCGCTCTGTGCCAAGTTTCCAAGAAGCAGGCAGGGTGGCCGCAGCCTCCGGGTGTTTTCTCCCAGCACCACAACTGATCTCTGGACCGATGCTCCCTCTAGGCTGTGGAGTCTTGTGAGCAAAAATGCTACCTTGTGAGCTCCTGGCATTAGAGTTGTGAGCGAGCGATTTGGCTCCTGCATCAATGAGTTTGCTTTGGAGCCCCCTCCTTCCCGAGCTGAGACAGAAATCTGTGAGCCGGAGGCTAACTCAGCTTAGAGGGAACACTGCTCCCGACTCCAGAGGTCGATTCCAAGATGAGTTGGTGTGAGCCAGCTCACAGTTTTTTAGCCTTCGGCTCACACATTTTTGCTTTTGCTCAGGAAGGATGGGGCTCCAGCGCAAATGGACTGATGCAGCGGCCAAATCGCTCGCTCACCACTTTTACGCCAGTCACTCACAAAGGAGGATCTTTGCTCACGGGACTCCATGACTTAGAGGGAGCCTTGGTTGGTTCCCCTGGCACTCTTCAGGGGTTTCCCAGCCAGAGTCGGCAACCCTAGAAGCAGGGCTCCCATCCCTAGCAGAGTGTGAGGAAATGGCTGGGCAGCAGCTGGCGAGGGGGTGCATGTGTCTTACGGTTGACCCAAGGGGGCGGGGGGGTTTTTGGGGGGGGGGGGAGGCTGCTGCCTTCAGTTCTGCGGAAGAGCAAATGCTTGTGGCAGAAGCCCTCCCACCTTCGCTGCCACTGTTAAGTGGTGGGTTCCATGGATGAGCAGACCCCAAGTCTAGTGATCAGCTCTGCTTGACTAGTGATTTCAGCAAGAACAAGACTGAAACCCCCAGGAGGGCAGCAGCCCTGCGCGATGGGTGAGACCCACTGGAATGGCCCTCTGTCTCCAGAGCCGCCCACGGGGGTCTGTTTGTCCTCCGTGGGGTTTCGGCCGGGCCCAGATCCGCCTTTTGCAGGCCGGCTGGTGCCAGAGGAGGTTCTGGATCCCGAGTGGCTGAGGGTGAATCTCTCTTCCCGGCCGGCCGGAGAGGCTTTGGGGCTGGCAGCACGAAGAAACGGCACCCGGTCCTTGCGCCAGTTCACGAGTTCTCCTGCACGAGCCGCATGGGGCAGGACCGCGGTCAGACTCTTGAGCTGCTCTCGTGTCCCTCTGGGTGGGCAGAGAACTCTGTGGAACGGGGGCGCTGGCGTCCCTTGATTTCCCATGGCAAGCAGAGTCCCAGAGGACTTTCAGCGAAACCAAGGAATGGCAGGCGCACCCAGTCTCCAAACGTCAGAGGCGCATGGCGGTGTGTGTGGGGGGATCTCTTTCTCACGCCCCCCTCCCTCTAGGAACAGAGACACCTGCTTCTGGAGGGATCTGGCTGGCCCGAGCGGATCACCGGTCTGATCCCGCAGGCTTGCCGCTTCATACAGCCCACCTTTGACGAGAGGGGACCACCGGCTCCAGCGGCTCTGAAGAGCTCCCTGCACGGATTTCCGGCGGCCGGGCCAGTCAGGAAAAAGCACCAGGCAGGGCCAGTTCCGAAGCCACGGGCCTCTCCAGGGCAGGGCAGAGAGGAGGAGGCGGCTGGGCAGCGGGCCCAGGTGGCGGCTGTGCTTGGCGACGGCCTCCTTCTCGGCCACTCTTGTGGGTGCAGCTGGGGCATAACTTGCCCCGGGGACTCAGCTGGGGTTTCCTCCGCAGGGCCACCGGTCCCCTCTCCGCCACTTTCCTGGCATCCTCTTTTGGGGTTCCCGGGGGCTCGCCCACCGCTGGAGCACCTCCAGTTTTCCTCCGAAAAGCACCAGCCTTCCCTCTGAGTAACGTCCTCCAGACAGGCGGGCCATCAACTTCCAAAGCGTGATCCCTGGAGGGGGCGGGGCGGTGCCTCTTTCCCCCTTGAATGCCCTAGCCAGCCCTGCCTGGCTGAGAGGGAGGGAGGGAAGGAAGGAAGGAAGGAAGCGGTTCTTCTGGAATTCCCGGGGTGACTCCGCTCTTGCGCTGCCAACCGGCCGGGCCGGATCCGCCGCCTCCGTATTGGGCAAGGCACCACGGTTAATTGGGATGTGTTCCGCCTGGCCCGGCTGCCGCTTACCTTGTTTTCTCCAGCACGGGGAGAATTTGGGAGAAGCCGCAAAGTCGGAGGCCCCTCTTAGAAACTTGGACGCGCTCCCTGTTAGGATGGGGAGCCGATTTGCAGGAGTTTGTTCTCTGCTCTGCCTTACGGAGTGGAATTGGCCTGCGGGGGGGGGGGCAGTTTGGGCAGAGCTCTGCTTGGAAGGCGGGGGTGGGGGCCATGCTTAACCCCCACCCACCCCCTGGCTCTTGAGAATGAAAGTCGCGTCCCTGCCCCCTTGGTGGTGGCAGCGCGGCCTCAAGCCTCCCTTCTTCCCCGTGACCTTCTGAACCGTTGTGTCTCCAGCGCCGTGTCAGCTCCTGGCCTTCTGCCCTCCCTTCCCTCCCTCCCGGGGAAATGCAGAGGGAGATTGAGAAAGTCTGCGTTCTCACCTTACAGGCAGGTATCTCCTTCGGGGCCCGCAAGGCCCGTGCCCCATCCCTCCATCGGCAGAACAACATGTACTGATGGTATCTTGACTGCAGCGAAAGAATGCAGAAAACAGAACCTCTTGTCCTGTCCCTGCCAACCCGCGGGTGCCTCTCTGGAATCTTCCCTCTCCAGCAAAGAGGAGGGGGGGGACGGGGAGGCCTCAGGGTCCCACCTCCTGTGGTCCAAGGCCTGCTTGCCCAGCCCCCACCGAAGGCGTCGGCACCCTGGCAGGAGACAGCGAGGAGGGGGCCACCGTGTCCCTCTGAGCCCAGCTTGGGTGGCACGCCTGTGACCCCCCCCCCTCCCCTGGGCCAGGCCGCATCCCCGAAGGCGGAAGTCCGACTGCACGTGAGGCCTGGGGAGTGAGGCATTTGTTCCTGAGTGTCTGCCTCACGGGCGGGGGAATGGCTTTGACAGTCCACCCATTCTCCAGACGTGCGCGGCCCATGCACTGGTGAGGCTCACTGTTCTTCGCACCATCCGTGTGCGCAAACAAGGCCCAGGATTAGCTGGGGCGGCACAATGCCCAGCAGGGCCTCCGCCAGCCATCAGCCGGTGGCTGGCATTCCCTCCGGAGGTCACACGGCCAGTGGGCAAGGCCGCCGCGAGCCCTTGTGGCGCTGCCCTTGGACCTGCCTGGCTCAGCCGGCTTGCGGCCACGGAACCCCTGGAGCCAGCCTCAGGGCCCTCTGTTGCCTCCCAGTGCGGATTCTACTCTGGCCGACTCAGCCAGGCTTGCTTCCTGCCGCCCCAGTTTTCTGTCTGCGGTGGGAAGGCAGGTACGGCTGGGGCAGGCGGCTGCGTCCCTGCCCAGCCAGAGGGGCCGAAGGGGGTGTGTGTGTTGTGTCTGTGTGTGTGGGTGGGGGAGAAGGCCAGAGAGAAGTGGGAGCTGGCGAGTGCGCCACAGATCCCAGCTGGGTCATCTTGCTTCCGGGGCTGTCCTTTGGCGGAGCACCCAACTCCGAGGGGGGCAGCATTTGAGGGGGTGGGGGATGCACTCTGCCACAGGGCCACTCGTCTCTGCTGCCCTTCTGCCCCCCCATCCATTGCCTGAGGGGGCCGGTTCCTTTTGCCCCAGCTTCAGCGCTCGCAGCCCAAGCCGCTGTGCCAGAACTTGCAATGCTCCCTCTAAGCCGTGGAGTCCTGTGAGCAAAAATTCTACTTTGTGAGCCTCTGGCATTAAAGTTGTGAGTGAGCAATTTCAATTAGTTTGGTTTGGAGCAATGCTCCCTCTAAGCTGTGGAGTCTTGTGAGCAAAAATTCTGCTTTGTGAGCTACCGGCATTAAAGTTCTGAGCGAGCGATTTGGCTGCTGCATCAATCAGTTTGCTCTGGAGCCCCATCCTTCCTGAGCTCAGGCAAAAATGTGTGAGCTGGAGGCTAAAAAACTGACCTGGCTCACACTAACTCAGCTTAGAGGGAACACTGGCCAGGAGGTGCCTTTTTGCCAAGGGGGGGGGTTTGGGTTAGGGAATGGGCTCTCGGCAGGGGTGTGACACTTTGTTCTCTTGGGGGGGGGGGGGGGGGTTCTAAAAGGACCCTGAAGCGGTACCTGGTGAAGGCCCTGCACCGCCTCCAGAAGGGCCCTGGCTACACCTACCGGGAGCTCCTGGTCTGGTACTGCGACAACACCAACACCCACGGCCCGAAGCGCATCATCCGCGAGGGCCCCAAGAAGAAGTTCACGTGGTTCATCCTGACGCTGCTCTTCGCCTCCCTGGTGGTCTGGCAGTGGGGCATCCTCATCAACGCCTACCTCTCCTACAACGTCACCGCCTCCCTGGCCATCGGCTTCAAGAGCATGACCTTCCCGGCCGTCAGCATCTGCAGCGCCAGCCCCTTCAAGTGAGTCCCCCGCGGGCGCCCACCTTCCGGCCTGCTGCTCTGGCCCCGGAGCCGTCGCTGGGCTCGGCCTTTGAGCGTCAGCTGAGACGGGAGGGTGGATTTGGGGCAAGGAAGCACTGTGAAGTTACGGGTTGACCTGCATCAGGAAAAAAGTGTTTGTCTGAATCCACTTTTTGTTGGCAGAGCTGGGGGGGGGGCATACGCTCAGGAACCGCCTTCTTTGAGCAGAGGCTCGGTGGCCGATTCTATGAAGGAGGGGATGAGCCAGCGATCTGTCCTTGTGACCCTTTCTTATACACGGGGGGGGGGAGGTAATGCCAGTCGCCACTTTGGGATTGGAAAGAAGAAGAGGAGGAAGAGATTGGATTTATACCCCACCCTTCACTACCCGAAGGAGTCTCAGAGTGGCTTACAAACTCCTTTCCCCTCTCCTCCCCACAACAGACACCCTGTGAAGTAGGTGGGACTGACAGAAACCGTTCTTTTTCAAGGACAGCTGTGCCACAACTATGGCTTGCCCAAGGTCATCCAGCAGCTGCAAGTGGAGGAGGAGTGGGGAATGAAATCCGGTTCTCCCAGATTAGAGTCCGCGCACTTAACCACGACACCAAACTGGAATTTGCTTCCAGGTCACATTGGCCCAGGGATCCTGGAGGTTGTTTGCCTTCCTCTGGGCACAGAGCAGGGGGTCCACTGGGGGAGTGGAGGGGATAGTTGTGAATTTCCTGCATTATGCAAGGGGGTGGACTAGATGACCCTCAGGGTACCTTCCAGCTCTGTGTTTTGAGTAGGCGTTTTGTGCCACGACGTTCTCAGCTCTTCAGGCGCCAGGCTCCAAGCCTGTTCACTATTAGCTACAGCTGGGCCGAGGGGTTCCCGAGAGGGGCAGAAATGGATGAGGGTCCCGAGCAAGGCTCCCTCTAAGCTGTGGAGTCTTGTGAGCAAAAATTCTACTTTGTGAGCTGCGGGCATTAAAGTCGTGAGCGAGCAGTTTGGCCACTGCGTGAATTAGTTTGCTCTGGAGCCCCATCCTTCCTGAGCAGAGACAAAAATGTGTGAGCTGGAGGCTAAAAAACTGTGAGCTAGCTCACACTGACTCAGCTTAGAAGTAACTCTGGTCCCCAGGTGTTATTTATTTATTTAGATTTACATCCCCCCCCCCAGCCAAGGCCGGCTCAGGGCGGCTTACAAACAGAATAAAAGAGACACATAAATTTAAATAGTCCTAAAATCAGATAAAGCATATCAACATTTAAAAGTGCTTGCAACTAATAACACGGATAGACTATTAAATGATGGCGGTCGACCTTCACTCTTACATCGTCATGGTCAGCCCGTCGATCTGTTCTTTGTGCAGCCGGCACAGGCTGTTCCGCTGGCTTCAGGGGACAGGGGGTTCCCTATTGGGGGGCGGCTCCTAATGAAAGGCCTGGCGGAAGAGCTCCGTCTTGCAGGCTCTGCGGAACTGCATAAGGCAGTCGGGCTCCAGCATCCGGGACTTTGTGACTGATCCAGTGCGGCGCTTTAAACAAGAAAGCCAGAGGGCCGCCTCTGAAGGGCCCGCTACCCAGTGAAGCCCAGGGGGGCAGCTCTGTCCGGATCCCCCCCCCCACCGGCTGCCCCGTTTCTTGAGGGGGAGGAGGCTCCCTGGACCTCCATCTCCCCGTGTTCGGGGCTGAGCCCGGGCCTTGGCGATGGGCTGTGAGGCAGCTGCTTCAGGGGGCAGAGCCGCTGGGCAGGTCCAGTGCCGAGGGCACAACCCGGTTCTCCCGTGCAAGAACTGTACTCCTCACCCCCCAAACCCCTTGATTTTAGGGTGGTTTGTGCTGAGGACCTCCTGGCTGGGGTGGAGACGGGAGTTGGGAAGGGGGGGGGAGCTGTCTGGAGCTCTGTGCCTGGCCTGGCCCCCCCCCCCAAATAATTCTGCTGGTTCCCGGTGGCCTTTCAGATATTCCCTGGTGAAGAACCGCCTGAAGGACCTGGACAGACTCATCCACGTGGCCCTTGAGCGGCTGCTGTCCCCGGGCCCCCAGAACGGGACCGAGGCCCCCCCGGCCAACGCCAGCCAGAAACTGAACATGAAGCTGTGGCGGCAGATCCCCCTGGTGCTGATCGCCGAGAGCCCGGGGGGCGATCCGGTCGTCACTGACCTCCTGGGGGACGGCTCTGGCCCGCTCCCCACGAACTGCCCTGCCATTGCCGCCGAAGAACCCACCTGCAAGCTGGCCATCAAACTGGTGAGTCGGGAGGGCCACAGGGGGGCCGGCAGGAAGGGCCGGCCCGTCATTGACAAAGTTTAGACCGTCGCCTAGGGCGCCAGCTCGACGGGGGGGGGGGCGCTGAGGCTGAGAATGGCCGGCCAGGTGTTGGCGGCGGAAGCCAGAGGGCTGCTGCGGCCGGCGGAAGACACCACCCTAACCCCGGGCCCCTGGGGAGTTAAAAAGTTCCTGCCGTTCTTCCTGAGGTGGGGGGGGCTCCATCCCCGGCAAGAGGCTCCCCTCTTTTGAGCCCCCCAGACAGAAAGAGGAGGAGGTGGGGGGGGGACAGGCATGGGAAACAGCCCGGGGAAGACGGGAACTGAATGAGCCATGCAGCGCCGCCCAAAACGTTTGCTGGAGGCAAAGCAGAGTCGCCGCAGGTCTCTTTGGAACTCCTTTTGCAGCCTCCCCCTCCCCTCGAGCGATCCCGCCCCCCCGCATGCATTTGCAGTTCGCCCCCTCGCCCTGCCCCTCGCCGGGGGGGCACACCAGAAGGGGGGCACCAAAAATTGGGGGGCACCAGAAGGTATCCTCGCCTAGTGGGGGTGTGTGTGACCTGGGGCCAGCCCTGCAGGTGGGCCACGGAGGAGAAGGAGGTGCCTGGGCAGACGAATGGACCTCCTTGCTCTCTGCTCTGAACAAGAGGAAGGGGAGACTGGATGTATACCCCATGGCCCTTCACTTGGAGTCTCAGAGCGGCTCACAAACTCCTGTCCCTTCCCCTCCCCACCACAGACACCCTGGGAGGTCAGTGGGGCTGAGTGAGCTCTTGACAGAAACTGCTCTTTGTTCAAGGACAGCCCTTGTCAGAACCAAGGCTCCCTCTAAGCTGTGTAGAGTCTTGTGAGCAAAAATTCTACTTTGTGAGCCACTGGCATTAAAGCTGTGAGCGAGCGATTCGGCTACTGCATCAATTAGTTTGCTCTGTAGCCCCCTCCTTCCTGAGCTGAGACAAAAATCTCTGATCTGGAGGCTAAAAAACTGTGAGCTAGCTCGCACTCACTCAGCTTAGAGGGAACACTGGTCAGAGCTACGGCTTGGCCAAGGTCATCCAGCCAGGTGCGAGTGGAGGAGGAGTGGGGAATCAAACCCGGTTCTCTCCGATAAGAATCCAGACACTTAACCACAACACCAAACGACCAGGATCCTCTCTCCAAAAGCCCCCCTGGCAGGCAGTGGGAGGGAAGGCCGGGCTGCGCCTTTTCCAGACGGTGGTGGTGGTATACTGCCCCTGAGCGGGGAGGTTCCAGTTCCTGGCCAACCTGCTCCCCGCATCTCCCCCTCTCTCTGGTTGCCCCGTAGTGCCGTCAGAATGGCACCGAGTGTGAATACCGGAACTTCACCAGCGCCGTGCAGGCGGTGTCCGAGTGGTACGTCCTGCAATCCACCAGCATCCTCTCCCGGATGTCCATGAGGGAAAAGATGAGCGCGGGCTACCAGGCCAAGGACATCATCCTGGCTTGCCTGTACGGGGCACAGCCCTGCAACGTCAGGTGCGTGCGCTGCGGGGGGGTCGGCACCCCGGCCGGCCGGTCTGGGAAGTTGGAGGGGGTGCCGAGGGCACAACGGGCGCAGGGCGGGTCGGAGGGCAGCCCTTGGCGCTCCTGTCTTTGCTCCCCAGGGTCAGGGCCTGCTTCCTCACCCCGCTAAGCTCTGGCCTCCCTCCCAGGGGGCAGGGGGCACCGAGCCCAACTGGGCGCGACCCTGGAGTCCGGGGAGAGCACAGCTGGGGGAGGGGACCAGTGCGCCCTCGAAGCGGTGGCGAGTCCTGTGAGCAAACGTTCTACTCTGTGAGCTGCTGGCGTTAAAGCTGTGAGTGAGCGGTTTGGCTGCTGCACCAATCAGTTTGCCCTGGAGCCCCCTCCTGAGCCGAGACAAAAATGTGTGCGCTGGAGGCTAAAAAGCTGTGAGCTGGCTCGCACAAACTCAGCTCGGAGGGAACACTGGCGGCGACCCTCAGCT
>NW_015161975.1:307546-311978 GCF_001447785.1 Gekko japonicus | reverse complement strand
AGAGCAGACTAGTTTATGCAGCAGCCAAACCGCTGGCTCACAAGCAACGCTCCCTCTCAGCTGTGGAGTCTTGTGAGCAAAAATTCTACTTTCTGAGCTCCTGGCATGAAAGTTGCAAGTGAGCGATTTGTCTGCTGCATAAGAAGAAGAAGGAGAAGAAGGAGAGAAGAGGAGACTGGATTTATACCCCATGGCCCTTCACTACCCAGAGAGGCTCACAGACTCCTTTCCCTCCCCCTCCCCACACAACAGACACCCTGTGAGGCAGGTGGGGCTGAGAGAGAGCTCTTTTTCAAGGACAGCTGTTCTTGTGAGCTGGAGGCTAAAAAACGGTGAGCTGGCTCACACTCACTCCGCTTAGGGGGAACACCCTGCTCACAACACCACACACACATATACACCCTTCCTCCCTTCCTGCAGAACCCCCCCCCGCCTCTACCACCCGGACCACGGCAACTGCTACATCTTCAACTGGGGCATGGAGGAGAAGCCGCTCCTCTCCTCCAATCCGGGGGCAGAGTTTGGTGGGTACCCGGGCAGTCGTCGGGGGGCCCTGTGGGCGGGGGGAGGGGAGGGGAAGGGAGAGAGCCCCAGCCACGGGCGGGACCACCAGCGTGGGCTCTCCTTGCCCATCTCTGGGCTCTCCTTGCCCGTCCCAGCGGGCTGCTGGAGACCCTTCCGGTTCAAGGCCCCCGGGAAGCTTTCTGTGGGCCAAGCGGGTGTCCCGCTGCAAGCAGAGCCCCCTTTGCCAGCCCCTCCCCCCCTTCTGTGGCGGATGGGTCCCATCCCATCCCTTCCTGTCCCTCACCCACTTCTGTGCCACCGGGCCTGCAAACGCCACTCTGACGGGAGGAGGAGGAGGAGGGGGGAGGGTAGGGTTCTCTCCCCTTTGCTGTCCCCCTTCCCCCCAGCCAGGGGTCATTTCGTAGAAAAAGAGGTGCAGGAGCTCATTAGCACGACTCATTAGCATGACTCATTTGCATATGCCACGCCCCCTGACATCACCGGAAGTGTGTCAGAAGGCAGCACTCACTGCTCCACTGGACTGTTTTGGATTGCTGGCTATGGGGGGGGGGGACATGCAAATCTGCCCTCACAGAGGAGGGAGAGCTTGTACCTGAATAAAACTTGGTCTTAAAGGTCTTAAAGGTGCCACTGGACTGTTTTGGGCTGGGGGGCGGGCTGCTTACCTGGCTGCTTCTTGCTCTGACTGAGGGCTGCTGGGAGCAGGGGGTGGGGCTTGTTGCATGTGCCCGCCCCCTGGGCTCTTTACTGCTGGAGCTCCGCTCCTGTGCGCTCCTGGTCCTAGCACGTAGCTCTGTCTCCTGCGGGGGGGAGCTGCTTCCCCGCCTCCTGCCTCCTGCAGTGGAGGGGGGGAGACGGGCTGACCCTTGGCTGTCCTGCCCGCAGGGCTGAAGCTCATCCTGGACATCAACCAGACGGACTACCTCCCCTTCCTCACCTCGACAGCCGGGGCCCGGCTGATGCTGCATGACCAGAAGAGCTTCCCCTTCCTCAAGGACGAGGGCATCTTTGCCATGGCCGGGACCGAGACCTCCATCGGCGTGATGGTGGTGAGTGAGTCGGGTGGGCGGGTGGAGGGGCTCTGAGGAGGCGGGGCATCGGCCGGTTCCTGGATGGGGCAGGGGGCCATACCCCCCCAGGCGTGGCTGCTTGGGGGGAGGCACGGTGAGGGGGCAAGTGGCGCCCCCTCTGGAGAGGCAGTGGGTCTGCCTCGCTTGGGGCAGCAGCACTAGCTGGAGCTGGCCCTGAGTGAAGCCCCCCAAAATGGGAGCTGCCGTCCCCTGGTGGTGGAGTGGTTAAGTGCGCAGACTCTAATCTGGGAGAACGGGGTTTGGTTCCCCACTTCTCCTCCACATGAAGCCACCTGGGGGACCTTGGGTCAGTCACAAGTTCTCTCTCACAGCTGTTCTCTCAAGGGCAGTTCTCGAGAGAGCTCTCTCAGCCCCACCTACCTCACAGGGTGTCTGTTGTGGGGAGGGGGAAGGGAAAGGAGATTGTCAGACACTCTGAGACTCCTTCGGGTAGTGAAGGGCAGGGTATAAATCCAATCTCTCCTCCTCCTCCCCCCCCCTCCTCCCCCTCCTTGGGTGCTGCCTCCAGAGTAGCCCGCTTCCTCCTTGGGGTGGCATGGATCCTGGCTGCCGTGCTGTGCTGCTCTCACTTTTTCTTTATCTTAGCCGAAGCCCCAAATTTCCTTTCAGTGGTCTGGCACTTTCCAAGAACGGCAGCAACGAGTGGGCCCCGATCCCCTCCTCTGAGGACTTTGCTTCTTTCCTTCCTCTGTAGGACGAACTGCAGCGCCTGGAGTATCCCTACAATGACTGCACCGTCAACGGCTCCGACATCGGCATAGAGAACCTCTACGAAAACTACTGGGCGCTGCAGGTGATGGAGCTCCCCCCACTGAACGTGGCCTGTCCCTTGCCTGGACGGGGGGAGGGGGGCCCTGCTTTTCTCTCCAGGAGCTGCAAAACTTCAGTCGCCTGTCTGTGTTCAGGAAGTGCAAACACAATAATAATGATTATTATCGTATGGCGTTGTGTGTAGGACAGCCAGGAAATCCTAAGATTGTCTGGCAGCCAGGAGTTCTAGCTCTTTAGCGTTATGCACTACTAGATGGTGAGCTAGACTTGTTTTTAACAATAATTTAAGGAAATAGATGAGTAAATATGAATCATGTATGACTTAACATCAGATGAGGCTCCAAATATTTCTCAAATATACAATAGTATTCAATGCATGGAATACAAGAAATGCAGTAGATAGCCTTATGTGATGTTAAGTCATACAAGACATATTTTTAAGGCGAGAGATGTTTCCGAGGTGGTCTCCCATTGCCTGCCTCTTTGTTATGGCCCTGGTATTCCTTGGAGGTTGCCCTTCCAAGTACTAGCCAAGGCCGATCCCGTGTAGCTTCCGAGATCTGATGGGATTGGGCTTGCCTGGCCTATCCAGGTCAGGAGCGCAAACACATTTCACTGGGGAGGGTCAGCAGCATCTCCAGTTTAAAAGGACCAGGCAGGAGGGGATGGGAAAGACCTCCGCCTGAGACCCTGGAGAGCTGTAGAGAGGGGCTGTGGCTCAGTGGCAGAGCCTCTGCTTGGCAGGCAGAAGGTCCCCGGTTCAGTCCCCGGCAGCACCTCCAGTTAAAAGGACCAGGCAAGAGGTGATGGGAAAGACTTCTCTGCCTGAGACGCTGGAGAGCTGTCAAGAGGGGCCGTGGCTCAGTGGCAGAGCCTCTGCTTGGCATGCAGGAGGTCCCAGGTTCAGTCCCCAGCAGCATCTCCAGTTGAAAAGGGACCAGGCAGGAGGGGATGGGAAAGACCTCCGCCTGAGACCCTGGAGAGCTGTAGAGAGGGGCTGTGGCTCAGTGGCAGAGCCTCTGCTTGGCAGGCAGAAGGTCCCTGGTTCAATCCCCAGCAGCATCTCCAGTTTAAAAGGACCAGGCAGGAGGTGATGGGAAAGACCTCTGCCTGAGACGCTGGAGAGCTGTAAAGAGGGGCCGTGGCTCAGTGGCAGAGCCTCTGCTTGGCATGCAGGAGGCATGCAGGAGGTCCCAGGTTCAGTCCCCAGCAGCATCTCCAGTTGAAAAGGGACCAGGCAGGAGGGGATGGGAAAGACCTCCGCCTGAGACCCTGGAGAGCTGTAGAGAGGGGCTGTGGCTCAGTGGCAGAGCCTCTGCTTGGCAGGCAAGAGATCTCAGGTTCAGTCCCCAGCAGCATCTCCAGTTTAAAAGGACTAGGCAGGAGGGGATGGGAAAGACCTCCGCCTGAGACCCTGGAGAGCGGCTGCCTGTCAGAGCAGACAATTCTGACCCTGATGGACTGAGGGTCTGAGTCAGTAGAAGGCCATCTTGTGTGCTCACGTATGATCACTACTATGCAAAGGACCTTGCATGAGAGGATGCGTCTTACTCCCCATGTGCGTCTCCAAATTGTGAAGCCGCCCGAAAAGACACTGTGCAGAGAAAGGTGTGGAGCGTGAGCGAGAACAGGCCACCGAGAGCGGCAGGCAGGAGGAAGGGCCCAGACTGCTCCTTGTCCTGGCCCTCCGCTGGGGATGCGTTCCTGACTCCTCTCCTGCTCTCGGTGAAGCGAGCGGCACGGCCCGTTTCCCAGCATTCCTGTCCGTTGCACAAAATTCCACCCGGCGTGCCTCACGGGCAGCCCGGCGACTGGCAAGCAGGCGGAGAGGAACGCAGTCCTGAGTGCGGAACGGGGGCACATTGGCTGCCTCCCAAGGAGAGGGGGGGGTTCTTTGCCACCAGCTGGCTCTGCCCTCTGGCATGTGGACTTGGGGGGGCAGGGCTGAGACCTCTCGTGTGCATCTCTGGGGGGGAGGGGTTCTGCCACTGAGCACTGCTGGGAAGTCCCCCCCCCCCGGGGTGACTCCTTCCGCCGGGTCCCGG
>NW_015161975.1:300841-307100 GCF_001447785.1 Gekko japonicus | reverse complement strand
ATCTGGGGCCCTGGGGGGAGGGCTGCAGTTCCAGGAGGGGCTATGGGGGGGGCTCAGGAGGGAGAGGGGGGCTGCTTGGTGCTCCAGAAGAGTTTTTGCCTGGCTGGAGCAGAAATCCCTCCGATGGGCCAGACTTCAGCACGCTTAAAACAACAACAACAACAACAACACACTGGTGGTATGCTTAAGGCCAGGCTCGAGAGGTTTTAAATACATGTACAGACTTCACCAAAAAGAACTGAAAATAGCAGTTGTGTTGGAGTTTCTAGATGAAAAGTTGTGTTTCAGCAGAGTAAAAATTAGCTGAGTGATGCCAGAGTTCAATAATCAGACTCAGAGTCCATGTGTGTTTAAAAATATTAAAGTTTTACTACAATTCTACCATAGGTAAGGGTAACTGGGAGAAAAATAACAACACAGCTAGACAGCTACATCCTCTCTCTACAAAGTACAAGACTAGAAGAGCCGCAATGGCCTCTCTTGCTTCTTCTCCAAACAGAACAAAGAGGGGAAGAGGGGCCATAAAATGCAAAGACACTAACACTTTGCTCCCAATCAAACTCTCAGAACAGGGATGCTTTTCGCGGGCTTGCAGCTCTAAGCTAACATTGGCTTACACAAAGGCAGGTGATTTCCTGTGACAACAAAACAGACATTTAACCCCATACACACACAGAGTGTTTTTCAACATGCAATACCCAACAAGTTGTCTAAATCCAATAGCTCCTGGCCTTGGAAGAGGAATGATTTGGGTTTAGGAGTGGTGGGAGATGTCGCAGAAGACACCCCCCCCTCCCCAACAGAGTGGCTGCTTGGAGCTGTGAGGTCAGAACCAGTCAGTGCAAACCCCCCCCCCCCCCCAGATTTATGGGTCAGGCATGAAATTTAGCTTTCATTTAGAAAAGGACTGAGTTTCTTGTGGAGTGTGAGGATAATCACCAGTACCAGAGTAGGTCACTGAGCAGGACTGGCCAGGGGTGTGCGGTGGCAGCATGGCGGTATTTTGAGCAGGCAAAGACTTGCAGAACTGTCGCTCAAGATTCTCTAATTGGATGCCGGAGTAAAACGTCCCAGTACAACAGGGCTGGCCCGCGGTGGGCAAAAAAAGAATAAAATTATACGAAGAGATCCTAATTTGTGGCTGCCCTGGCCACGTGCCATCGTAGAAGCCACCTCGGAAACCACCACCACCACCCGGTGTTCTCCCCATGCGAGGAGGGTGAATCCAGATGAGAGCGTTGGTTCTCCCCCGTCTCTTACTCTCTGCACTTCAACAGGCACTCATTGGTTGAAAGCATCTCAGCACAAAAAAGGTGCTTAGGGCGAGAGGGAGACTGTGGACGTGCGGGTTGTTTGCACCCTCTGGAAGGGCGGGCAGGCAGGCAGGCGGGGACAGCTCTCTCCAAGTTCTCTTCTCCCCCTAGAAGGAAATGAAGTCCTGCGGCAACTGCACGTTGGAGGAAGCTGCCGAGAGGAGCGCTGCGAAAAGCCAACTGAGGACGACATATTCCATCCAGGTGAGTGACGTGGGGCAGGGGGAGCCGTCAGCCCCGAGAGTGGCTCTTTTCCAACACTATCTTCAAGGGGGGGGGGGCAGACAGGGGCCAGTTGGCAAGGCCAGAGACTAGCCGGTGGGCGTGGAGGGAGCTTAGCTCTTCCTTCATTCCCCGGTCAGCTCTCTGCAGGTGGCACAGGTGTGGCTGAACAGAGATGGGAGAGTCGTGGTCCCCCTCTCCTCTCCTCTCCTCGGGGGGTTGTTGCCCAGCCGGCAGCTCGAGAGAGAAAATGCCACGGGCACTCTTGCGGTACCTTACCAAAAGCTATGCCATCCCCACCCACGTTTCTGCTCGACTCCTGTTAGCAGCAGCCCCCCTCTTTCGGGGGGTGGGGCTTGCTCAGGGAGGGAGGGAGGGCCTGTTGCATGGCGTCCTGCCTCCAGCATCCTCTCCTCCTCCTCCAGGCCTGCCTTCGCTCCTGCTTCCAGCAGCAGATGGTGGACACGTGCCATTGTGGCCACTCCACCTTCCCTCTGCCCGAAGGAGACAAGTATTGCAACAACAAGGACTATCCAGACTGGGGTAAGGGCGGCACGGGAGTGGCAGTGCTGTTGCGTGCCAAGGCTGCCATGTGCATGAGACTGCCATGTGGTATCGGGAACGGCCTTTGGGGAGTGGAGGGCTCGGCCTGGTAGGTTTCTGGGGTGAAAAGGGGTGCCTTGCTTGTGGGAAGTCTTCGCTTGGGATCTAGGGAGGGGAAGTGGGCAAGCGAAAGGCGCTTGAAACAGTTTGTTCCTCGTCATCCGACTCGGAGCTTGACGTTCCTCAGAGCAGCAGCGAGAAGCCCGCGAGGAGCAGCCGTCTCTGACCAACTCCTCTGTTTCCCCCTACAGCCCATTGCTATTCCACCCTGCGTGGGAGCCTGACCCACCGGCAGTTCTGCATTGAGTCCTGTAAGGAGACTTGCAAGTAAGTACCGTGGGGGCTGTAAGCGGGGTTGGGAGGGGGCTGCGCTTCCCCTTGTGTTGCTCCAAGGGTACGGATGTATGCCGGACCCTATATGGCCAGGGTCCGGCATACCTGAGGGACCGCCTTCCCCCATATGTTCCCCCAAGGGCACTACGGTCGGGGACTCAACATCTCCTGGTAACCCCAGGCCCCAAAGATACCAAACGCTGCAACCAGGGCCAGGGCCTTTTCGGTGGCGGCTCCTACCTGGTGGAATGAGCTCTCAGAGGAGATCCGGGCCCTGCGGGACCTTGCGCAGTTCTGCAGGGTCTGTAAGACGGAGCTCTTCCGCCAGGCTTTTGAGTAGGAGCCGCCGCCACCACTGTACCACCACCGCACCCCCACCACCCATTGGGGTGGGCACCATCGGGGAGCGAGACGGCCCTGGGAGGAAGAAGGGATGGCAGTGCTGCCTGGGACTTACCTAGTTGTTCTGGGACCATCTTTACCAGAACCCCGTCTTGTTATTAAGGACTTCTGTGACAACTGGAGCACCTGCACTTTATTGCATAAATGATTGTTTTATTCTGTTTTAGTTGTCTTACTCTTGGCACACATGCCTCATTTGTCAGCCGCCCTGAGCCCGTTCTGGGGAGGGCAGGTTATACATCCAATAAAAAATAAAAAATAAAATAAAATGTTAACCGGGGGTGGGGGTGGGGGTGGAGTTCTTCTGTCTGACTCTCTCCCCTCCTTCCACTTTATTTCACTGCAGCAACACTCAGTATAAAATGACCATTTCCATGGCGGACTGGCCGTCGGAGGCGTCTGAGGTGGGTGAGACCTTCCCTCCCCCCGGGTCTAGAGCTGGGCTCCCTCCTGCCAAGGCGGCAGAACTGGGGTCAATTCTTGTGCGTTTAATCCACCGGCTCTTGGGAGGCTCTGGGTGGGCGGGATTACATTTCAGGACCAGCCGGGCAGCAAGATTGAAATGGATAAGGCGGACAGAAAATGCCACATGGGGAAAACACTCTGTTTTGTTGGTTTTTTAAAGAACCCGGGTGGTTGTCTACAGAGTGCCTCGTGCTGCGCAGTTACAGGCCTTCCTGCCAGCAGTTCTTGGCCCAGCAAGCCCAGGCCGTGGCTCAGCACCTGCCTGGCATGCAGAAGGGCCCAGGTTCAATCCTCGGCTCCTCCCGGTCAAAGGGGCCCTTGTGTTGACCCCAGGGCAGGTGGGAAGGGCCTCTGCCTGAGACCCTGGAGAGCCACTGCCAGTCTGAGGAGACCGTACAGGCTTTGGTGGACCACCAATCTGATTCAGTAGCAGGCAGCTTTGTGTATGTTAAGAACCTAAGAGAAGCCAGTGTTGGATCAGGCCAGTGGCCCGTCCAGTCCAACACTCTGTGCCACGCAGTGGCCAAAAACACCAGGTGCCATCAGGAGGTCCAGCAGTGGGGCCAGGACACCAGAAGCCCTTCCACTGTTGACCCCCCCCCCAAGCACCTGCCCCAGCCTGAGAGTTCCATCAATAAGAACCTAAGAGAAGCCCATGTTGGATCAGGCCAATGGCTCATCCAGTCCAACACTGTGTCTCACACAGTGGCCAAAAACACCAGGTGCCCTCAGGAGGTCCAGCAGTGGGGCCAGGACACCAGAAGCCGTCCCACGGTCCGCCCCCCCCAAAAAAAAGCACCAAGAATGAACAGCATCCCTTGCCCCAGACTGAGAGTCCCTGTCTATACCTTGTGGCTCATAGCCACCGATGGACCTCTGCTCCGTATGTTCATCCAATTCCCTCTTATAAGAACATAAGAGAAGCCAATGTTGGATCAGGCCAGTGGCCCGTCCAGTCCAACACTGTGTGTCACACAGTGGCCAAAGACACCCAGTGCCCTCAGGAGGTCCAGCAGTGGGGCCAGGACACTAGGAGCCCCTCCCACCGTTGCCCCCCCCCAAGCACCAAGAATACAGAGCATCCCTTGCCCCAGACTGAGAGTCCCTATCTATACCTTGTGGCTAATAGCCACTGATGGACTTCTGCTCCAGATGTTGATCCAATTCCCTCTTGAAGCCGTCCATTCTTGTAGCCACCACCTCCTCCTGTGGAAGTGAATTCCATGTGTTCATCACCCTTTGGGTGGAGAAGGACTTCCTGTTATCTGTTCTAACCCGACCGCTCAGCAATTTCATGGAGTGCCCACAAGGAGTTCTTGTCTTGTGAGAAAGGGAGAAAAGGACTTCCTAATGACTCCCTGACGCTTCATAGAGTCTTGGAAGGGTCCCCAAAGATGCAGAGCTGGAAACCCGGGGAGGGGGAGGCAGCAAGAACAGCTCTCTGCAGGCGTGTCTCTGCCCAGAAGTCAACTCTGGGGAAAGAGGAGGCGATTCCGTCACCCGCAGCCAGGACTGCAGGAAATCTCCATGGGGCGGGCGGGCTTCTGTTCCCAGCAGGACCAGCAGTGGGGCGTTCACAGTGTCTGCCCCCCCTCTTGTCACCCGTGTCGGCACAAGCCCAGGAATCGGGCCCTCCCGGAGAGTATCACCCACAGTCCCCCGTCCGTTGACCAGAGTGTTTGTGCTTCCTTTCCCCTAGGACTGGATCTTCCGCATTTTGTCCTACGAGAGGAATAAGTCGGAAACCATCACTCTGAACAAGTGAGTCGAGCCCGTTCCTCCCTGAGCCGTGGGGGCAGATCACCCGCAAGCCAGGATGTTGTGGGGGGCCGTGGGGGGCAGGGCTAGAGAACCAGCGGGTAACGGTGGGGCGGAGGGGCAACCCTTCCAAAGCGCTTGCCTGGTCTGAGCCTCCTTTTGCTCCCGGCAGGAGCGGCATCATCAAGTTGAACATCTATTTCCAAGAGTACAACTACCGCACCATCTTGGAGGCAGCCACCACAACGGTAAGGGGGCCTATGGCCAGAGGACCGGTCTTGGCCAAAAGCAGTGGGGGTTTTTTTTGGGGGGGGGCCCTGCTTCATCAGTCCTTGGTTCATGTGGCCATATTTTTGAGGGTTTCCAAAACCAGAGAGATCGGGGCAAAAGCCCCCCCCCCCCACAAATCCTGCAAGTTCAGCTGTGCGAGAGGTGGGAGGTGACTTTGGCCTTCCCGGGAACTTGCTTGTCCCGCAGGCCCGAATCTTGCCACTCGGGTGCCCGGGAATTCTTGTCTGTGGGGAGGAGGAGACTCCCAAACATAGTTTTATGCACCTCTATTATCGCATGCCCCCCTAATTTGCCTTAAACCGAAAAGTCCCAGACTCTCCATCCTTTCCTCGAGGAGAAGTCTCAAGTGGAGTGCTACAGGGCTCGGTCCTAGGCCCGGTGTTGTTCAATGTTTTTATAACTGACCTGGAGGAAGACACAGAGGGGATTGCTTATCAGGTTTGCAGATGACACAAAGCTGGGTGGGATTGCGAATTCTGAAGAAGACAGAGTCAGGATTCAAAATGATCTAGATAGGCTGGAACAGTGGGCTGAGACAAATAAAGTGAATTTCAATAGAGAGAAGTGCAAAGTCCTACACTTAGGTACAAAAAAATCAAAGGCACAGATATAGAATGGGAGGCTCTTGGCTTGACAGCAGCACATGGGAAATGGATCTGGGTGTTCTGGTTGATCACAAGCTAAACATGAGCCTGCAGTGTGATGTGACTGCGAAGAAAGCTATTGCAATCTTAGGATGCATGAACAGGAGCCTTGTGTCCAGATCACGGGAGGTGGTGGTTCCGCTCTATTCTGCTGTGGTCAGGCCTCACCTGGAGTCCTGTGTCCAGTTTTGGGCACCACATTTTAGGAAGGATGTTGAAAAGCTCAAG
>NW_015161975.1:297555-300818 GCF_001447785.1 Gekko japonicus | reverse complement strand
AGCTGTCATGTAGAAGATGGAGCGGATCTATTCTCTCTTGCTCCGGATTGCGAAGACTAGATCTAATGGGTGGAAATTACTAGGGAGTCGTTACCGGCTAAATATCAGGAGAAACTTCCTAACTGTAAGGGTAGTTGAGCAGTGGAACAGTCTGCCTTGCGAGGTGGTGGATGCGCCTTCGCTGGACGTTTCCAAGCGGAGGAGGCTGGACAACCATCTTTCGGGTATGTTGTAGGTATGTAGGGCTGTTCCCCTGCTCAACCACTCTTCCAGTTAGCCGGTATTGACTCCCTTGTAATTTCCACCCATCGTCATACAGTCGCCCACAATGAACTTCATTTGCCACGTTGCTGCCCGTTCTCCCAATTTTGACAGAGCCTCTTGGAGCTCTTCACAGTCTGCTTTGGGTTTCATCATCCTGAATGACTCACAGAATCACAGAGATGGAAGGGACCTCCAGGGTCATCTAGTCCAACCCCCCCTGCACAATGCAGGAAATTCACAAACATCCCCCCCACCAGTGTTCCCTGTAAGCTGACTTAGTGAGCCAGCTAACAGTTTTTTAGCCTCCGGCTCACACATTTTTGTCTCAGCTCAGGAAAGATGGCTGCAGCGCGAACTAATCTATACAGGAGCCAAATTGCTCGCTCACAACTTTAATGCCAGGAGCTCACAAGGTAGAATTTTTGCTCACGAGACGCCACAGCTGAGAGGGAGTGTCGCCCCCCACCCACACACAGTGACCAAAAAGCCTGCAGGATCCCCAGCCAAACTGGCCTGGAGGGAAATTGCTTCCTGAACTGATTCTGTCTCATCCGTAAGCTCCCTGTCGACATTCCGCGTTCCATTTTCCAGGGCTCTCCTCTCCCCTAGCGTCCGAAACCTTAAGGCCTGCTTCCGTGGGGCAGCCATAATCCGGGATGTTGGCCCCCTAATTTGCCTTAAACCGCCTGCTCACTTGGAAGTTGTTCCACCAAAACCCCAAATCTGAACAAAATACGAATCTGGGCAGGAGAACTCCAGGGAGGCCAGCGCGCTCAGGAGCCTGCCGTTCCCTGGGGCAGCCTTCCATCCTCACCCGCTCTCTTTGTGTGTCTCCCCCCGCCCCGCAGATGGTGTGGCTCCTCTCGAACCTGGGGGGCCAGTTCGGCTTCTGGATGGGGGGCTCCGTCCTCTGCCTCATCGAGTTCGGAGAGATCATCATCGACTTCCTGTGGATCACGATCCTCAACCTCATTGGCTGGTGCAAAGGGCTGCGGCAGAGGCGGGGCAAGGCCCCCCCGACAGCCCCTCCCACCGTGGCGCAGCGGGTGGAGGCCCACACCAACCGGGCCTTCCGGGAGGACGAAGCTGCCGCGCGTTACCTGCAGGCGGAAACTGCCTGCGAACCGGGCACACCGCCACCCAACTACGACTCCCTCCGCGTCTCCACCCTGGGCATGGGGGAGCTGGACAGCGACGGGGAGGCGTCCTTGTCGGACCACAAGATGGCTTAAAGGGCCTTTGCCTCCGTGCAGCAGGGCCAGAGAGCCCGGGGGAGCCTCTCTCCCTTCTCTTCTGGTGAACAGCCCTTGACTCTCTCTTTGGTTCCTCTCAGGAGGGGGCAGTTTCAGATTTAGTGCTCTGGGGGGAGGGGGTGGCGGCAGGAGTTTGGGGGGAAACGCCCTTGGCTGCTTCTCTGTCTGACACGTGAAAAGACAGTTTTGTCCCAGCCAAAGGGTGGGTGGTGGCAGCCTTAGGAAGCCAGGCCAGGGGTGAATTAGCAGGTTCTGAGTGCGGAGGGAGAGGCAGAGGGAGAGATTTAATCACCTGGTCCGAAAAGGGAGCTGGACTTGCAGGAGTGAGAAGCGACCCCCCCACACACACTACTCTTAAGCCTGCCTGCCGTGGTGCCTTCACTTGGGGGGGGGGCAGCTGCAGCAGTCGCTTATCCCAGCCTGGCCCGCTGGCCACCATGCTGGGCGGGTGGTGGCAGAAGAGATGGATCGAGGATGCACCTGCGCTCCACCTGGTCTGTGGGAAAGAGCACGCCTGTCGCTGTGTGTTGGGGAAAAATAGCCTTTAACGAGCCAATAAAAATGCTGGCTGTTCGAAGCTCTCTCTCCTAGGAGTCACGCTGTTTATGTTGAGGAGGTGGTGGTGGTGGGGAATGACAACCTCAGCCAAAGGGGGGGGGGCATAAAGACAGCTTCAAGAGGGGATTGGAGAAACATCTGGAGCAGAGGTCTACGAGTGGCTCTTAGCCACAAGATCTAGATGGTACACTCAGTCTGGGGCCAGTGATGCACTGAATTCTTTTGGGGGGGGGGGCAAGAGTGGGAGGGCTTCTGGAGTTCTGGCCCCACTGGTGGACCTCCTGGTGGCACCTGGGTTTGGGCCACTGTGTGACACAGAGCGCTGAACTAGAGGGACCATTGGCCTGATCCAGCATGGTTTCTCTCATGTTCATATATCTGGGGCAGTGATGCTCTGTCTTCTGGGTGCTTGGGGGGCAAGGGTGGGAGGTCTTTTCGGCATTCTGGCCCCGCTGCTGGACCTCTTGCCACCTGGAATGCTGGGAGTCCTCCAGCACACGAGGACGGCTGCCCACACGCTGACTACAGGAGCAGGCCGAACCGTTCCCTACCTCTGCCCAGCCAGACGGCTCCGGTACCAAGTGGGCCCCCTTCTTTGCCCCAGAGGCGACTCACACATTGAGGTCCGGGATGCTCCCCCACCCTTCTCCCAAGAGCCCTTCCCTTGCAGTCCCCGGTGACAGCCAGGGGCTCCCTCTGTGGCGCACACCCACCCTGCGGGGCGAGCCAACAGTGCCTGGTCTGCCAGCAGTCAGGGAGGGAGGGCCCCTGGCAGGCATGGGGAGCAAAAACGGCCATGGGGTTCCTAGTGGAGGGGGGGAGATAGAAGCCTCTAGTCTCGGCCTGAGCCCCTGGTGCTCTCCCCACGGCCCCACCCCCAAAGCCCTTCTGGAGGAGAGAGCAGGGCCCCGCCCGTGGCGCACACACACACACCCCGGCTGTCGCGAGCCTTCGGCCCTGAGCCATCCTGGAAGAGCAGGCGGCATGTTTCCGGAGGACAGAGGCAGGGGAAGCCGCCTTGCCCCAGTCCGCCGGCGGGATCCAGTTCGGGCCGGTTCCTCTGCCGCTCCCTGGGAAAGAGGCCGGGGTTCAGGAGCCACACACCCTGGCAGCCTCTCCCGTCGCCTGAAACCCGCTTGGCACCTGAGCTCCTTTCCTGGGACCTCCCGGCACACAGCCCCCCCCCCC
>NW_015161975.1:293621-297545 GCF_001447785.1 Gekko japonicus | reverse complement strand
TTTATTGAGCTCTCTGCTACTTCCATTTGACAGCCCCCCCATACACACAAACACACAGGCGGGAGGGTCTCCGTGTGAAGGGGGGCCCTTGGAGTCCGCCCTCTCCCCCCCCCTTTCCGAGTTCCGCCTCAGGGCTCCAGGCCCCGCATGGCGGCGATGCTGCTGGCCAGGCGTCGGGGCACGGGCCGGGAGGCCTGCTTGTAGTCCTCCGGCTTGGCCTTCAGGAGGAGCCGCGTGTGCTGCAGGGCCTTGGAGGGCTGCAGGCCCAGGGCGTCCAGGACGTTGACCAGGTAGTGGGGGGGGGGGGGGGGACACAGAGAGAGAGAGAGACTCAGCCAGGGAAGCCACCATGGGCATGCCCACCGCCCCCCTTGCCCCTAGGAGGAAGGGGGCCGGGAGCGGGACAGAACCTGCCGCCGCAGCCCCCCCTCCCGCCTCTGGGCTCACCGATGTCTGTGGCCAGCTGCTTGGAGGCGTGGGGGCTCAGTTCCGGGATCTGCAGGATGACCTCGCAGTAGGTCTGCATGGTGGCCCTGGCCAGGGAGCCCAGCCAGTAGTCGGCCATGTTGTCCAGCTCCGGAACCTCGTCCCCTGGGGGGGGGGTGGAGGAGAGAGAGAGAGAGAGCACGGCTCGGACCAGCCCCATAGCTAGGGATTTTTTTGGGGGGGGGGGCCCTCAGCGAATTAGATCAAAGTTAATCACATTCATTCAATTTGGGGGGGGGGGAGGGGACCCGGAAGAAACGCTAGGGGGCCAGGCCCCGCAGAGCCAGTTTGGTGTAGTGGCGAGGAGCGCAGACGCTAATCTGGGAGAACCGGGTTTGATTCCCCACTCCTCCACTTGCACCTGCTGATGTGACCTTGGGTCAGTCACAAGCTCTGGCACAGCTGTCCTTGAAAAAGAGCAGTTTCTGCCAGAGCTCTCTCAGCCCCACCCACCTCACAGGGTGTCTGTCTATTGTGGGGAGGGGAAGGGAAAGGAGTTTGTAAGCCACTCTGAGACTCCAAGTGAAGGGCCAGGGGGTATAAATCCAATCTCTTCTCCTTCTCCAGGAGGGGAAATCAGGCCCGAGCTCCGAAGGAGCAGACGCCGCTGCGGCGGAACCGTCCCCAAAACCACACCCTCCTTCCTACAACCCCACCCTGCAAGGAGAAGCCTTGGAGCCCCCAGAGGCACACTCCAGACAGGCAGCTGGGGAGGTCGTGAGGGGCCCCCGCCAACACCAGTGCCAAGAGGGCATCGGCAGGGAGGGGCTTGGGCCGTGGGCAACCCTCCCCGGGGCCCACGGAGACCAGACACGCCCCTGAGGCAAGGCTCCCTCTAAGCGGTGGAGCCTTGTGAGCAAAGAATCTCCTACTGGCAAGAGAGCTGTGAGCGAGCGATTGGGCCGCGGCATCAATTAGCTGGCTCTGGAGCCGGCTCTGGCTGGGAGGGCGGGGTAGAGCGAAGGCAGAAATGCGTGAGCCGGAGGCTAAAAAAATGGTGAGCTCGCTCACACTCTCTCAGCTCAGAGGGAACACTGTCCCTGAGGGCCAGCCTCAGCCCCCGACCCTTCTCTCCTGCCCGAGGAGGAGGCTCAGCCCCCAAGCGAGGCAGAGGGGGGACCTCGAGGGGAGAGGCGGTCTGGGACCCGGAGAGGACGGAGGGGCCTGCCCCTACCTTGCTCCGGAGGAAAGGGGAGCTTCCCGGCGTGCAGGGCCAGCTCCAGGGCCGAGTCCTCCTGCGTCACGAAGGGCTCCAGGTGGAGGGGCAGCGACATCAGGTACTGGCCGATCTAGGTGGAAGAAGGAGAAGAGGAGACTGGATTCATACCCTCTGGCCCTTCACTACCCAAAGGAGTCTCAGAGCAGCTTACAAACTCCTTTCCCTTCCCCTCCTCACAACAGACACCCTGGGAGGTAGGCGGGGCTGAGGGAGCTCTCTCGAGGACTGCCCGTGAGAGAACAGCTCTTATCAGAGCTACAGCTTGCCCAAGGTCATCCAGCAGCTGCAAGTGGAGGAGTGGGGAAGAAGAAGAGATTGGATTTATGCCCCGCCCGTCACTACCCAAAGGAGTCTCAGAGCGGTTTACAAACTCCTTTCCCTTCCCCTCCCCACAACAGACACCCTGGGAGGCAGGCGGGGCTGAGAGCTCTGACAGGAACTGCTCTTTTTTCAAGGACTGCTCTTGTCAGAGCTACGGCTTGCCCAAGGTCATCCAGCAGGTGCGAGTGGAGGAGTGGGGAAGAAGAAGAAGAGATTGGATTTATACCCTGCCCACAACAGACACCCCGTGAGGTGGGTGGGGCTGAGAGAGCTCTTTCGAGGACTGCTCCTGAGAGAACAGCTCTTATCAGAGCTACGGCTTGCCCAAGGTCATCCAGCAGCTGCAAGTGGAGGAGTGGGGAATCGAACTCGGTTCTCCCAGATTAGAGTCCGCGCCCTTCACCACTGCACCAGACTGGCGGGGGGGGGGGGGGGGCAGACTGGCATCAGCAGCCGTGTGAGAGAGGAGGCTGCGGCCCGGAAACAGGCTGCCACCCGGCTCAGGATAAAGACCAGGCTGCCATTCAGGGTGGGCAGGGGGGCTGCCCGGCCACAGAGTGACGCTCACAGGAACCGCAATAGCCAAAGCCTGCATTTCAAGTCAGCGAGACGTTTTGTAGACTGTTGTGCAACAGTCCGCAGGAGGTTTTGTGAACTCGGCAGGTTCTTCTGGAGAGCGGCTTGAAGGAAGGGAAACTGAAACGAAGAGAACCCGGGCATCCGTCGCCACCGGCCGCTCTAGAGAAGACCTCAGCTGCATGGGAAAAGAGCCTGGCTAGGTTCTAACGTGCTGAACTGCATCTGAAGTTTTCATTTGGAAGTCGGAACTCATCTAAAGAGTCCTGTGTGGACCGTATTGAATATGTATGAACGTATTAGATGTTAAATATGTTGTCGAAGGCTATCACGGCTGGAGTTCATTAGTTGTAGATTTTCCGGGCTGTCCAGCTGTGGTCTTGGCATTGTAGGACCTGACGGTTCACCCGTAGCTGTGACTGGCATCCTTGACAACGAGAATCCTCTGTTATACCTCTGAGGATGCCGGTCACAGCTACTGGCATAACGTCAAGTCCTACAGTGCCAAGACCACGGCCAAGCAGCCCGGAAAAATCTACAACAGCTATTAGACATTAGCTGTTTATACTACAAACTTTGAATAAGGTTATCTTTAGGACTTTACATGTCCACTTGTATTTCTTAGAGAACCAAATGTAAAGAAAACAGTCGTGGGAGTCTGACCCCACAGATCAAGCAGTCAACCAGACGTGCAAAGAAGATGCTTTCTGTATATTATGGTCAACAAGCACGACGACACAATGAACAGATTCCCTCAAATCATAAGAAAATCCTAGTGTAAAAATACATCATCAACGTCGTCTCCGGATTATGTAGCAACGTTTCGAAATTGGTTCTTCCTCAGGAAACAGGAGAGCCGTACAAAAGCTCTCTTGCTCGTAAAGTGCTTCACAAAAATTCAGACATGGCGCTGATCTCAATAAGCATTTAGGCTCAAATATGCTGCTAAACTTCTAATGGATCCCAGGCGTTTCTTTACACAGTGCTACGGCCTCGGTGCTCTGTTCTTGTACCAAAACGGCACCTCCCGGTGGAGAAGCAAAAGCCCCCCCCCCCTGGCCGCTCTGTCGGACATCTCCCTTTGGGGCCCTTCTTGAGGGCTCCCCGGCCACACTTTGGGCCTGCACAGCCGCCAGGCCCGATCCAGCCCCGGTGCCCCCTCCCCGCCCGCGCCCTCTCCTCCCCCTCCCAGCAGCTCTTACGTTGCTGATGTACTCCAAGGGGGTGAGGCTGAAGTGGGGCAGGTCCTCGGTCAGCATCTCCCCGGGCCCCGCCGTGCTCCAGCCCTGGGCAGAAAGCAAAGTGGGGCAGAGCCGGTCAGT
>NW_015161975.1:287297-293465 GCF_001447785.1 Gekko japonicus | reverse complement strand
TGGTGGGCCAGCTGGTTGAGGCGGGTGAGGGCCGAGCGGGGGGCCGTGAGCAGGTGGTGGCTGGTCCCCTTCTCCTGGGGAGACGGAGATGCCGCCCGTCAGGCCAGAACCCGGGCAGACGTCCCCACCAAGGCCCCCTTCTACGCTGTGGGAGTCTCGTGGGCAAAAGGTCTACCTTGTGAGCCACTAAGCTGGGAGCGTGCGGTTTGGCCGCTGCATGAATTCGCTTGCTCTGAAGCCCCATCCCTTCCTGAGCCGAAACAAAAATGTGTGAGCTGGTGGCTGAAAAACTGTGAGCTGGCTCACACTGACTCAGCTTAGAGGGAACACTGCTCCCCACCCCCGGTGACCTCTGCCGCTGCCTGGTCCTGGGAGTTGAGTGCTGCCCACCCCGGCTACAAGAACCCAGCTGGTCCACAGAGCGTTGAGTGCTGGGTGCTTCCCCAGGGTCACCCCCAGCTAAACGGGAACCGGCAAGGACCTGCTCGGCACCCAAGAGGCCAGTCCCTGGCCCAAAGGACCGCAGCTCGAAGGCCGGGGGGGGGGGCGGCCCATGCAGACAGGCTGTTGAGAACAGGCCCCCGCTAGGCTCCAGGGGTCCGTCCCAGCCTACAGCCGCTGTGTGCACGGGCAGGCGAGGGCAGGCGGAGCAGGGCCCCTGCCGGAGGCCTTCCGGGTGCACCTGGTGGAGCCATGGAGGCACCCCGAAGCTACCTGATCTTGAACCAGACCCCCGAGGTCAGCCCAGCAGAGATCTTCCCCAGCACCTGGCCCTTTCCACCTGAGATGTCGGCAGGGAGGGACCCAAACTGGGACCGTCTGTGTGCCAGAAGCAGAGGGGTGGGGGGCAATGTTCCCTCTAAGCTGTGGAGTCTTGTGAGTGAAAACTCTACGTTGTGAGCTACCGGCATGAAAGTTGTGAGCGGGCCATTTGGCTACTACTGCATCAATCAGTTTGCTCTGGAGCCCCATCTTTCCTGAGCTGAGACTAAAACGTGTGAGACGGAGGCTAAAAAACAGTGAGCTTGCTCACACTGACTCAGCTTAGAGGGAACACTGGTGTGTGGGGGGGGTGCCAGCTCTGGACAGCCAGAGTGGGACCTCCAGCCATTTCCTGTACCCACGGCTGGGCGGGGGCCCTGTTGGAGGCGGGGGGGCGTCCCTCCCCCGCCTCCGCCTCCCCACCTTGAGGGCGCAGAGGGTCTCCAGGAGGGTGGCGTACTCGGCGGGGCTCTCCTGCTGCAGGTAGTTGTACTCCTGCCAAGGGTTCTTGACCGCGCTCGGCCGCTCCGAGCCGGACTCCGGGAGGCCGCAGGAGCTGTACGAGTCCGAGAGGTACCTGCCGGCCGTGGAGAGGATCCTGCAGCCCACGGGGACAAGGGAAAGGCACGCGGCTTGCGGAACGGGCCTGGATCTGGGCCCAAGGGACAGCCAGAAGCCGGAGGGGGCCGGAGGCTTGCTGGGGGCAGCACGGCTGAGTGCACAAAAACCCTGCCTGCGCGGCCACGGCGGCTGGGGTAGCTCTCCTGCCAGCAGATTAATCAACCAAAGCACAGTTGATTCATCCACAATGCTCCCTCTAGGCTGCGGAGTCCGGTGAGCGAAAATCCTACTTTGTGAGCTACACGGGCGTTAAAAGTGGTGAGCTATGAGCCATTTGGCTGCTGCATGAATCAGTTTGCTCCGGAGCCCCATCCTTTAGGAGCGAAGACAAAAAATGTGCGAGCCGGAGACTAAAAAAACTGTGAGCCGGCTCACACCGACTCAGCCTAGAGGAAACACTGCATAGGACTGCAAACCGAAGACACGCTGGGGGCTTTTTAAAAAATAAAAGAGCCCCAGGGAAAGGCAACGCCTACCAGCCGGGGCTGCCTTTTCTCCTAGGAACGAAGGACACCCCCCCCCTTTCCCGTGGTCAGATGGGGGGCCGAAAGGGATGCTCTGCTTTGCAGAGAGGCACCCCCCCCATCCCACAGCCCGGAGGCCTCGCTAAGCCCCCTCTGTGGTTCAACCTCTGCTCTGTGCAGAGGTCTCCCCACTCCCCCCACAGCCGCCCTCCGAGACCAACCCCCCAACCAGCCCCTTTGGCCCAGCACGCTTCCGGCCCTACCTGTTGGCCAGCTGCTGCTCGAAGTCTCCGCACTGGCGCAGGAGTTCCCCGCAGGCAGCCATGATCCTGAGGGGGGGAGGAGGGAAAAGCAGCCGTTACTCACCCCCACCCCCGCTCCTGCAGGAGGGCAGCCCCACCCTTTCAGGAGGGACGGGCCCTGGGCTGGATGAGGGGAAACCGGGCTCTGAGGTGTCCCTGGGGAGGGGATCGGCCGGTCTCCCAGGATCAGGGCTGGGAGAGACCGCCCAACAGACCGGCAAGGGGCTCTGGGGAGTTCCTGCCTCCGCAGAAACGTGTGGATGGAGCAACCACCGTTTAGTTTATTTGGTATATAACCAGCACAAGTCAATTACAATCAATACAAAGAAGAAGGGTACCAATAAAATACATAAAATATTTAAATTTAAAACTGTTAATGACAAAATTACTAAAACTCTAACTTTCTACAATGCTCTGTCAACACTGAGTAAAATTATTCAGCTACTGAATACAGAAACGTGTGGCTTGGCTCGCTTGCTTGGGAAACGCGCTCAGCTTAAGCTGGGAGGGAGGGGAGAGCGGAGAAGGCGAATGCCCGGTGGGCGACCCCCTCATGGGCCAGGGAGGGTCTCGAGGGCCCCAGCCCTTGGGGGAGGAGAGAGGGGAGAGGCCCCCTGGGCCCCCGCTGCCCACGAAGCCTGGGAAGACACGGGGCCGCGTGCGAGGTCTTACCGGACGGAGCTCTGGAAAGCGGTCCAGTCCTCCTGGAAGAGCGACTGCGGATGGATCTCGTCCAGTTGGCACTTCTTACGGATCGACTGCAGGGCGCTGCCGAAGTCTGAGGCGTACCTGCCACGGGGGGAGGAACGGAGCAGAGGGGCGCTGGCCAGGAAGCAGGACCTCTGGCCCAAGAGCTCCAGGAGGAGAGCCTGGCGTTTGGGGGGGGCGGGTGGGGGGGTCCCCCTGCCACACGTCAGGGCCTGGCAGAGGATCCGAGCCCCTCCCCAGAGACGGAAAGCCAGGCAGAGTCCCGCCCACCGCTCCTGCAGGGCCCAGGAGCCAAAGTTCTCGGGCGGCGAACAGCACCAGGCCAGGCCCCCCCGCCGGGGGACTCACTTGCCAAAGAGGGCTCGCAGGGCCTTGAGGAGGCCGCCCACCCCCAGCCCGTCAGTCAGCTTGAGGCAGTTGTCCACCGCCTGGAGGGCCAGGCCGAAGAGCTTGTTCACCGACTGGCACAGCTCCTGGACGCAGTCCATCACCTCGCCGTGTTCCTGCAGGGAGGACGCCGAGCGCGAGTCAGGCTCTGCCCCTCGGACAGCCAGAGGGGGCCCCCCACCCAGGTACGCAGCCAAAAGTGCCCAGGTGAGCAAGGGCTGCGTCGCCCTCCCAGGGGCTCCAACTCCCACCCGTCTCCCCAAACGGGACAAGTCTGGCCCTTCCGGCCCCTGTGAAAGCGACACCGAGACTCTCGACTTAGAATCCTAGACTCACACAGAGTTGGAAGGGTCCATCCAGGGGCCATCTAGCCCAACCCCCCCTGCTCAGGGCAGGATCAGTCTAGAGCCCACCTGACAAGCCTCTGTCCAGCCGCTGCTTTCAAGACTGCCAGGGAGGAGGGGGAGCTCACCATCAACGCTCCCTCTAAGCTGTGGAGTCCTGTGAGCAGAAATCCTACTGTGTGAGCTTTCAAGTGGTGAGCGCGGGATTGGGCTGCTACATCAGTTAGTTTGCTCTGGAGCCCCATCCCTTCCTGAGCCGAGACAAAAATGCGTGCGCCGAAGGCTAAAATACTGTGAGCTACCTCATCCTCACTCGGCTTAGAGGGAACACTGCTCACCACGTCCCCAGGCAGCTGATCCCATCGTTGCACAACTCTGACTGTCAAAAAGATTTCCCTAAGCCCAGCCGGGACCGTGCCACCCTTAATTCAAACCCATTCCTGCGAGTCCTCTCCTCTGCTGCCAAGAGGAACAGCTCCCTGCCCCCCTCCTCCAAGGGACACAGCCCTTCAGGTACGTCAAGAGAACCATCCCTTGTGAAGGCAGGAGAGCATGGCTGCTTGCAGAACAGCCCCCGGGGGCAAAGGTCAGGGGGCTGGGGGGGCGCAGCAACGCCAGGACGGCCTCTCACCTACCTAGGCCAGGCTGGTGACTTCTCCCTGCCCCTGAGCCGGGAGCTGCCCCAGCAGCTTCTCCCTTTGCCCTGCTCTGAGCTGACCGGGGGTGTGTGTGTGTTAGGGAGCACCTCGTCCTCCAAGGCAAACCCACAGAGGCCAACGATTTACGCCCGAGGGCAGCTTTCACGAGGCTGGGCACGGCCCGATTTCAGTGCTCTTCCCTCGAGTGACGGTGTTCATAGGTCATCCTGGTAACCTCCAGTGCCACCAAGCGCGCCGCCCGGACCGGGCCTCGCTTACCAGAGGGACAGCGCTCATCTGGATGAGGAGGTTCTCTTCCTCCAGGGCCCCGTACTGCAGCTGGAATGGCTTGTAGGGCCCGTAGACGGCTTCCACCAGCTCGGTCACCTTCACTGGGTTGCACTCCCCTGGGGGGCCAAGAGGAGGAACTCAGTGCCAGAGAGAGGCCTCTCCCATTTCCACCACACTTGATTCACTCAGAGCCTTGCCACAGCCTCGCCTTTCTCCCGGGCACCCCGGGACCCAAGGGGGGGGGGTCACAGCAATATAAAACCATTAACAACACAACGCATCCCATTGAGTCAATGGTTTCTGAGCTGCGGCCTTGATACAGCCCCTCTTCCCCCCCCCCCAAGGAAGAACCCCTCTCTCAGGCCCCTGGGCAAGACCCACAATATCCACACAGCCGTTTCGCTGCACACCAGCCACGCCTCCTGGGCCCGAATCCTACGGGAAGAGCTTTGGGGCTGGAAGCATCACACAAGGCTCCCTCTAAGCCGTGGAGAGTCTCGTGAGCAAAAATTCCACTTTGTGAGCCACCGGCATGAAAGTGGTGAGCTATGAGCAATCTGGCTGCTGCATTAATTAGTTGGCTCTGGAGCCCCATCCTTCCTGAGCTGAGACAAAAATCTGTGATCCGGAGGCTAAAGAACTGCGAGCTGGCTCACACTAAACTCAGCTTAGAGGGAAGGCACTTTCAGGGACCGCCAGATCGACAGAAGAGTGGCCGCTGCTAAGCCCCACGGGGAGAAACACACCCCCCCTCAAAATCACCGGCACGAAGATGCTCAGTGCCGGGGCTGAGGCCATTCCAGCTCTGCCCACGGGGAGTTCAGCTCCTGCTGACGGATCTGTTAGACTCGCCACACCCTGGCTGAAGAAGACCCTTTAGAACACACAGGCAGGGGGACCAACCCTCCCTCTAAGCTGTGGAGGCTTGTGAGCAAAAAATCTACTTTGTGAGCCACTGGCATTAAAGAAGAAGAGGAGATTGGATTTATACCCCGCCCTTCACTACCCGAAGGTATCTCAAAGCGGCTTACAAACTCCTTTCCCTTCCCCTCCCCACAACAGACAGACACCCTGTGTGGTGGGTGGGGCTGAGAGAGCTCTGACAGAAACTGCTCTTTTTTCAAGAACAGCTCTTTATCAGAACTATGGCTTGCCCAAGGTCATCCAGCAGGTGCGAGTGAAGGAGTGGGGAATCAAACCCGGTTCTCCCAGATTAGAGTCCGCGCACTTAACCACGACACCAAACTAAAGTTGTGAGTGAGCGATTTGGCTGCTGCATCAATTCGTTTGCTCTGGAGCCCTCCTTCCTGAGTAGAGACAAAAATGGGTGAGCCGGAGGCTGAAAACCTGTGAGCTAGCTCAGACCAACTCGGCTTAGAGGGAACACTGGCAGGGACCCTCTCCTGTCGGGACTTTCGATGGCCTGGCCTGGCCGTTGCTTGTGGGAAGCAGGGAGAAAGAGCTCGGTGTGTGACTTGCAGAGTGTCCCGGCATGGCCTTTAGGAAGCTTAGAGAGAAGAGGCAGGCACCTCGCCCAGGGCGTCCCTGAGCACAGACGCAAAACGGGGGCTCGCCTTGTGAACACCCACGCCGGGAAGGAAGCCGGGCAGAACCACGCAGAGCCCTGTGCGCTTGCGAGTCCTGCCCCCCC
>NW_015161975.1:281964-287181 GCF_001447785.1 Gekko japonicus | reverse complement strand
CCCCCCCCCGCCCAAAACGGAGCCACCCCCTGACCCCGAGAGGCCGGGTCAGCGGTGTTTGCAAGGAGCAGAAGTGCGAAGTGGTATTTACTCAAGGTAGTATCAGAAATGTTCCACTTTGGCAAACACGGCCGGAGGACTGTGTCAACACCGCCAAAGCAAGTTAAACAAAGTTTGGTACAAACGGTTATGTAACCACAAATGCCATCAAGGCTCGGCCCGGCAAACACAAACGCGGCCGCCTTCCCGTAAACACGCCCGTGCACGGAAACCCACGGCGTGGAGGGGGGGGGAAGGGGCAGGGATTTCCACTGGAGGGGGGAGCGGAGGGGGGGTCACTTACTTAAGCTGGGCTGCAGGGCGGCCTCCAGGCCCCGGGCGAAGTAGGCCGTGGCCGCGTGCAGGCCCAGGAGTTGCCCCAGCTTGCTCTCGGGGGCGGCCCGCTCCATGGCACTGCTGAGGCAGACGGGGAGGGAGGGGACCAGGGCCCCCAGTGCCTGGATCAGCAGGACCACCACCACCTGGTGGGGGCTCTGGAACACCTGCGGGGGGGAGGCAGAGAGAGAGAGAAGGGCGGGGGGGGGAGGATGAGTGGGGGCAGGGGACGGCAGAGGCCGGTCTCCCACTCGCAGGGCCCACGGCTCCAAGAGGTCCAAAAAGGCCAACCGCTGCCTGTTTCAAGGCCAGGGAGGAAGCCAAAGCTCTTAAAGGGGCTGGCACCTTGGGGGCTGCGTGGCCGTGGCAGGGGGCGAGTCCCAGACGCTCCCCAGCGGTTTTCCAGGGAGGTTTTGACACACTCCCGTTTTCTCTGCCAATAAGCCCTCCATACAGGTTTTGGTACAGAAGCAGCCCATGCTGGGGAGGTCCTGGCCCTCGCCGGAGGGAAAGCAGGCAACTCTAGCTCCACACACACCCCCACCCTCAGAGCCGAAGCAGCCGAGCCCACATCCCAGCCGTGGGGGCAGAACGGGCTCCCCCCCCCCGTGCTGGCGGTCACGCCGAAGGAGCCTCGGAGCCTGGACCGCCCAAGGGGTCTTGGCTGGGACCCACCCCCAGCCTTCCGGACAAACCCAGATTTGTGCCACGGGAGCAGAGCTGGAAGCTGCCACCACCCCCACCGGACAGGTGCTGTCAAGAACACCCCAGAGGGGGAGGAGGAGGATGAAGAAGAAGAGGAAGAGGAGGAGGAGATTGGATTTATACCCCACCCTTCACTCAGAGTCTCAGAGCGGCTTACAGTCTCCTTTCCCTTCCCTCCCCCTCCCCACAACAGACACCCTGTGAGGTCGGTGGGGCTGAGAGAGCTCTTTTCGAGGACTGCTCTTGAGAGAACAGCTCTGAGAGGGAACTTGTGACTGACCCAAGGCCACACCAGCAGCTGCATGCAGAAGGAGGAGTGGGGAATCAAACCCGGTTCTCCCAGATTAGAGTCCATGCTCTCTCAGCCACTACACCCAACTGGAGAGAAAGACGACCTGGCCCGTCAGTGCCTCCACTCCTCCGCCCTCTCTTCTCCCCACAAATCCGGTTCCCAGCCTTCGGAGAGAAAGCCCAGGGCCGGGAGATGGGGGTCCAAGGGGTCTCTGCCTGCTCCCCCCCCCCCAATACAACCCAGAGAACAGGCCAGCAGATTGCGAGGGAAAAGGCCAGGACTGCTGTTCTCAGAGACAGCGCCCAGCCTGAGACGTGCCGTACGGTACCCTGACCGGTCACTGCAGCCCGAGTGGCTGTTCCGGAGTCAAGGAGGAAACGTTTGCTTGAGATAACAGAGTCCACAACGGACTTCCCACAGCAGCAGGAGGCGGAGGGCCGGCAGAGAGACCGGGCACCTTTCTGTCCTGTCCCTGCTGCCTGCTAACCAGAATGATCCAAAGTGCCCACCCCCCACCCCGGGAGAATCACCAAAAGCCCCTTTGGCCAACGCTGCTGCTGCTGCTGCTGCGGAGGAGCTCTTTTCTCCCTCGCCCACGTGGCCACCAGTGTTCCCTCTAAGCGGAGTTGGTGTGAGCTAGCTCAGTTTTTTTAGCCTCCGGCTCACACATTTCTGTCCTAGCTCAGGAAGGATGTGGCTCCAGAGCAAACGAATGTATGCAGGAGCCAAATGCCTCGCTCACAACTTGAATGCCCAGGAGCTCACACAGTAGAATTTCTGCTCACAAGACTCCACAGCTTAGAGCAGTGATGGCGAACCTTTTAGAGACCGAGTGCCCAAACTGGGTCTCAGGCGGAGGTCCTTCCCATCACCTCCTGCCTGGTCCTTTTTAACTGGAGATGCTGCAGGGGATTGAAGCTGGGACCTTCGGCATGCCAAGCAGGGGCTCTTCCACTGAGCCACAGCCCCTCTTGACAGCTCTCCAGGGTCTCGGGCAGAGGTCTTTCCCATCACCTCCTGCCTGGTCCTTTTCAACTGGAGATGCTGCCGGGGATTGAACCTGGGACCTTCTGCCTGCCAGGCAGAGGCTCTGCCACTGAGCCACGGCCCCTCACCTTTGAGGTCAGTATTGTCTACTCAGACTGGCAGCAGCTCTCTCCAGGGTCTCAGGTGGAGGTCTTTCCCTTCACCTATTACCTGCTCCTTTTATAACTGGAGATGCTACCAGGAATTGAACCTGGGACCTTCTGCATGACAAGCAGATGCTCGGCCACTGAGCCACAGCCCCTCGACAGCTCTCCAGGGTCTTGGGCGGAGGTCTTTCCCATCACCTCCTGCCTGGTCCTTTTTAACTAGAGATGCCGGGGACTGAACGCAGGACCTTCAGCAGACCAAGCAGAGGCTCTGCCACTGAGCCACAGCCCCTCTTGACAGCTCTCCAGGGTCTCAGGCGGAGGTCTCTCCCATCACCTCCTGCCTGGTCCTTTTTAACTGGAGATGCCGGGGACTGAACCTGGAAACTTCTGCCTGCCAAGCAGAGGCTCTGCCACTGAGACGGAAGTCCAAAAGCAGTGTGTGTGTGTGTCGGGGGTCAGTTGGCTGCCATGACAGACATGGGAGGAGGCAGAATAACATCTAGAGCACCTGTGGACAGATGGGGTACCAAGCAGGCCCAACACTCCTCAAAAACGCAGCCCCTGCAACTTTCCGTGTCTGGACAGAGAAGCTGGATGCAAGCTCAAAGCGACCCAAAAAGGGAACCGCTTTGGACATGGCCTGTGTTGTGTCTTGCGTCAGACAGAGCCAAGAAGTGACTTCAAAGCTGGCCTGAGGAGACTCCTTGGAGGGGACCGCTTTCTCCACCCACTGCACGGCCCAGTGACTTGGCTCTCAGACGTTCAGGATATCTGTTTCAAGAGCCCCCGTCTCTAAGGATGGAGTGCCGGCAGTTATTCCAGTTGATACCCGTGACCCCTCCACACCGGCACTCACTCGGCCTCTGCATTCCAGGCTTGTGAAGTAACAATCCCAGCCTCCCATCGCTGCCTCCGCCTCTTCCCCGCCCGAGGGAAAGCGCCCACACTTGTTATGTGATAGGGGCACCTGCGTCGGACCCTGCCACGCACACACCCAGCCAGCTCTTGGGAAAGGCACCGAAGGCGGGCGTCCGGCTACCAACCAGGAAAGGTTATCCCTGCCCGAAAAGGGCAAATGCCCACAGGCCTCCTTGCAGGAGCGGCTTCCAGCCGTCACACCGGAGATAAACATCAGCTTTACTCTTCACGGGTGAAAGGACACATCGGCCTAATCTGATGGAGCTGGCAATCGCCTACCAGCGCTCAGCCCGGAACGGGCAGGGTCAGCCCCCCCCCCCAGCCCCCTTATCTCCTTGCAGTTGCTGCAAACCGAAAGCCGAGAAGGCAAATGGCCCAGAACCGTCGGCGGGGGCCCTGGGGGGGGGCACCTTTCAGCACCGTGCCCAGGCGGGAAAGGAAAGGTCCAGCAGCAGTTCGGGCGGGGGGGGGGTCAGCCCCAGGAAAGTGAGAACTGGACCCCGCCAAAGTTGACCGCTGAAGAAGGTTCCCTTCCCAGCCACAGAGAGGATTCTCCTCACTCTAAAGGCCACACGTGGCCACTCCGTCCGTCTCGAGTGTATTCGTTTTCATAACATGCCTTTGCCCTGCCCAACTGAGCCCAGTCTCCTGAAAAGGAAGCCCAGGGTTGCCACGCAGAGGCAGGCGATGGCCAACCACCTCTGTTCCTCTCTTGCTCCGACCTGCACGGCCCAGGCTAGCCTGACCTCGTCAGACCTCAGAAGCTAAGCAGGTTCTGCCCCGGCTAGTCCTTGGCTGGGAGACCGCCAGGGAAAGTCCAGGGTCGTTACGCAGAGGCGGGCAGTGGCCAGCCACCTTCTGAACGTCTCTTGCTTTTAAGTCAGCTGTGGCCGGACAGCCCTTCCCCATCACCCCCCGTCCACTTTTAGCCTCACCCAGGAAGGTGGGCCAAAAACAAAGCCAGTGAATAAATCCACGGGCAACAGGTCAAGAGGCCTGCACTGGGTGTCCTGGTGGATTCTAACTGGGAGGCCGCCCGGCTGAAAAGCCAGAGTCCCGCCCGGCGAGGAAGGCTCCCAAGCGCCTGTGTCCAGTGCTGTTCTCCTAGAGAGGAAGGACCTTCCGGGGAGCAGCGAGAGCCAGTTTGGTGTCGTGGTTGAAGTGCAGGCGGACTCTAATGTGGGGAAAACGGGTCTGATTCCCCACTCCTCCACCTGCACCTGCTGGGTGACCTTGGGCAAGCCACAGTTCTGTCAGAGCTGTTCTCTCAAGGGCAGTTTCTGTCATGAGCTCTCTCAGCCCCGTTTACCTCACAGGGGTGCCTGTTGTGGGGAGGGGAAGGGAAAGGAGATGGTAAGCCGCTCTGAGACTCTGAGTGGAGGGCAAGGGGTATACATCCAATCACAGTCAGGGTTAAAGAGCGGGGCGAGGGGACACACAGCAATACCCTTCAGCACGGAACAAACGGGGCCTCTTCTGGAAAAGCAAAGAGCCCGGGGCCCCGGAAGGAGGGGAGGCTTTCATTCCCCACTTCCCTCTACCGCCTTCAGGAGCCGCCAAGGAGCTGACCGTCGCCTTTCCTTTCCCCTCCCCACAGCAGGCATCCCCGTGAGGCAGGTGGGGCGGAGAGAGCTCAGTGAGAGGACCGGGAGGGGCCCAAGGTCACCCACCCAGCAGGCTTCCTGTGGAGGAGGAGGAGGAGGAGGAGGGGTGGGGAATCCAACCCGGCTCTCCGGATTAGAGTCCGCCGCTCTCAGCCACGACACCAGGCTGGCACGCCCGGGATCAGAC
>NW_015161975.1:274707-281824 GCF_001447785.1 Gekko japonicus | reverse complement strand
AAAAAGAGCCGTTTCTGTCAAGAGCTCTCTCAGCCCCGCCTACCTCACAGGGGTGTCTGTTGTGGGGAGGGAAGGGGAAGGGGTTTGTAAGCTGCTCTGAGACTCCGAGTGAAGGGCAAGGGGTATACATCCAATCTCCTCCTCCTCCTCCTCTTCTTCTTCTCCTCCTCCTCCTCTCAAGGGCAGTTTTGGAAAGCGCTCTCTCAGCCCCACCCACCTCCCAGGGTGTCTGTTGTGGGGAGGGGAAGGGAAAGGAGTTTGTAAGCCGCTCTGAGACTCCGAGTGAAGGGCAAGGGGTATACATCCAATCTCCTCCTCCTCCTCGTCCTGGTTGGACTCTGTTTGAGAGCCAGTTTGGTATGGTGGTTAAGTGCGCAAACTCTAATCTGGGAGAACCGGGTTTGATTCCCCCACTCCTCCTCCACTTGCACCTGGCTGGATGGCCTTGGGGAAGCCGTAGTTCTGACAAGAGCTGTACTTGAAAAAGAGCAGTTTCTGTCAAGAGCTCTCTCAGCCCCGCCTACCTCACAGGGGTCTCTGTTGTGGGGAGGGGAAGGGAAAGGAGTTTGTAAGGCGCTCTGGGGCTCCGAGTGAAGGGCAAGGGGTATACATCCAATCTCCTCCTCCTCCTTCTGGCTGGACTCTGTTTGAGAGGCAGTTTGGTGTGGTGGTTAGGAGTGTGGACTCTAATCTGGGAGAACCGGGTTTGATTCCCCACCTCCACATGCATCTGCTGCTGTGACCTTGGGTCAGTCACAAGTTTTCTTGGCATTGTTCTCTCAAGGGTAGTTTTCTCAGAGCTCTCTCAGCCCCACCTCCCTCACAGGGTGCCTGTTATAGGGAGGGGGAGGGAAAGGAGTTTGTAAGCCACTCTGAGACTCCTTCGGGTAGTGAAAGGGGGGGGTATAAATCCAATCTCTTCTTCTACTTTATTTAAAAAAAAAGAATTATGCTGCCTTCCCACCCAATCAGGGTCCACAAGGCGGCAAACATTTGAGAAGTTAAAACGTGAGAGGAGGACACATCCAGGAGTATCAACATGCAACATGCCATTTAAAGCGAGTCTGCAAATTTATACTCGCCGCCCTTAGCAGCGATACAGAACACTGCCTCTTAGAGAGCCAGTTTGGTGTCGTGGTTAAGAGTGGCAGACTCTATTCTGGAAAACCGGGCTTGATTCCCCAGTCCTCCTCCACAGGAAGCCAGCTGGGTGACCTTGGATCAGTCACGGTTCTCTCAGAGCTCTCTCAGCCCCGCCTACCTAGCAGGCAATGTTCCCTCTAAGCTGAGTCAGTGTGAGCCAGCTCACTTTTTTTAGCCTCTGGCTCACAGTTTTTGGTCTTAGCTCAGGAAGGATGGCTCCAGAGCAAACTGATTTATGCAGCAGCCAAATCGCTCACTCACAACTTTAATGCTGGTAGTGCACAAAGTAGAATTTTTGCTCACAAGACTCCACAGCTTAGAGGGACCACTGGTCACAGGGTGTCTGTTGTGGGGAGAGGAAGGGAAAGGAGTTTGTGAGCCCCTCTGAGACTCCTTTGGGCAGTGAAGCGCTGGACACGTCTCCAGTCAAACCTAGCCCACGGGGGCTAGAAACTGCCTTCTAAACACACAACATACAGGCAGCCCTTTTTAGGATTCCTCGTCAGATTCCAAATTTGCACGGCGTGACCATGGATGCACAGGAAATGTGCAGGCCCCCCCCCGGGGGGGGAGGGACAGATCCTTGAGAGAACTGAGCCTGACACAGCCTCCCGATTTGTGCTCAGTCTTTAGAGACTGCGTAGCATTTTGCAAACCCTGCTCAGGAAGGGTTCTCCAGGGCGGAACAGGAAAGGTGGGCCTGGAACTCGGACAAGAGCTCCAGCTGGGCCACCTCAGAGATGAACGGGGGCAGGGCAGCAGCCAAGCCTCCGTCTACCCCCCCCAACACACACCAGACGCCCCATGCCACCGCCGCCGGCCCCCCTCCCAGCTCAGACAGCAGCGGCTCCGGCACACACACAGAAACCCCACCTACCTGGGAGGCCCACTGGAGCTGGGAGTGCCACGTGCCCAGCAGCACATCGTAGAGCTCCATCAGCTGCCGGTCCAAGGGAAGGTCGGACTGGCACAAGTCCTGCCACGCGGCCACCAGTTGCACCTGCGGCCAAGGAAGGAGTGTGGAGCCGGCTGTCCCTGGGCCAAGCGGAGCCCAGTGGGCACCCGTGTGGGACCGGCTCAGTCATTCCGCACCACCCCCACCCCACGGGGGGCCGTCTGGTGACCAGCCCCCCCCCCCAAGAACTGCTGGAAAAGGGCGGGCTCCTGGAAAACACCTGCGCCACCAGAACACCGGGATCGGGACCCGGTAGGACCAGGGCATGGAACTTGGGCCAGGAGAAACAGTATCTTTTTTTGGGGGGGGGAGGATCACTCACCTTCCAGAGGAGGTAGCTGGCATTCCAACCAGGGTTCCCTCTAAGCTGAGTTAGTGTGAGCTAGCTCAGTGTCTTACCCTCTGGCTCACACATTTTTTTGTCTCGGCTCAGGAAGGATGGGGCTCCAGAGCAAACTCATTTGTGCAGTAGCCAAATCACCTGCTCACCACTTTCATGCCAGGAGCTCGCAAAGTAGGATTTCTGCTCACAAGACTCCACAGCTTAGAGGGAGCACGGGTTACATGCAAAGTGGGGCACAGGATAAGCAGTGTTCCCTCTAAGCTGAGTGAGTGTGAGCCAGCTCACAGTTTTTTAGCCTCCAGCTCACACCATTTTTGTCTTAGCGCAGGAAGGAGGGTTCCAGAGCAGACTAATTGATGCAATAGCCAAATGGCTCGCTCACCACTTTTCATGCCAGGAGCTCACAAAGTAGGATCTTTGCTCACAAGACTCCACAGCTTAGAGGGAACCTGGGTTCCAACCTCATACTGATTCCCCCCCCCTCTGTTTTGTAAATGGATGCTGGATGTGGGTGAGGGGGTGGGTGTTTCAAGCTGGAAGCACCCGTGGAGGATTAACCGGGCCAGGCAGAGAGGCCGCCTGTGCCCCCCCCAGCCCTTTAATTAAGCTTGGAATGCTGCTGTAACCCACACCAGCCCAGGGCTGCAGCCCCAGAGGCTCATGGGACGGGGGAGAGGAGCCCGACTGGGGCTCTTTCGCTGCCCAAGGAGGGGGGGGCACGCACCCTCCCTCGACTTCACAGGAACGGGGACAGCTGAGACACACACACCCCACCCTCACACAAGGGGGGGCTTCTTCCCCTCCCAAGAAAAGGGAGGGAGGAGGGGCTGGGCAGCTCTGCCACGGGGGGTGGGGGGGGAATACCTTGTGGCACTTGTAGTAATAAGCCAGGAGCTGGGGCAGGCGGTCGATCTCGGTGAAGACCTTCACAAACACCCGGGCCTGGTCTGGAAGAAGAAGAAGAAAGAGAGAAGAGATTGGATTTGTACCCCATGGCCCTTCACTACCCGAAGGTGTCTCAGAGCGGCTGACAAACTCCTCTCCCTTCCCCTCCCCACAACAGACACCCTGTGAGGTGGGTGGGGCTGAGAGAGCTCTGACAGAGAACTGCTCTTCAGAGAACACGGCTCTGGGAGAACTTGTGACTGACCCAAGGTCACACCAGCAGCTGCACATGGAGGAGAGAAAAAGAGGAAGGAGACTGGATTTATACCTCACCCTTCACTACCCGAAAGAGTCTCAGAGCGGCTTACAAACTCCTTTCCCTTCCCCCTCCCCACAATAGACACCCTGTGAGGCAGGTGGGGCTGAGGGAGCTCTGACAGAAACGGCTCTTTTTCAAGGACAGCTCTTGTCAGAACTACGGCTTGCCCAAGGTCATCCAGCCAGGAGCAAGTGGAAGAGGAGTGGGGAATCAAACCCGGTTCTCCCAGATTAGAAGAAGAAGAGAGATTGGATTTCTACCCCATGGCCCTTCACCACCCGAAGGTGTCTCAGAGCAGCTTACAAACTCCTTTCCCTTCCCCTCCCCACAACAGACACCCTGCGAGGGAGGTGAGGCTGAGAGAGCTCTGACAGACACCGCTCTTTTTCAAGAACAGCTCTGACAGAACTGTGGCCTGCCCAAGGTCACCCAGCAGGTGCAAGTGGAGGATGAGTGGGGAATCAAACCCGGTCCTCCCAGATTAGACTCTGCCTGCACTGAACCACGACACCAGACTGGAAATAGAACAGCAGGGACAACACAGACACACACCCCGCCCCTCGGGCAGTCCAAAGGCCTCCCTTCCCCAGAGAGGCCCAGCACTGAGACAGCGAGACCTGAGTTCGAGTCCCGCCATGGGCCTTTGCTGGCAGCCTCAGGATCCTGGCAGGAAAGTGGGAGCAAAAGCAAGCCCCTCCCCACCGAGCTGTCGCCAGGACAACACAGGACACGCCCCGCGAAACGCTTCGCCCTCGAAGGATCGTCAGGGAAAAGAGGAACCCAAGAGCTGGTACTCCAGTGAAGAAGAGACTGGATTCGTATCCTGCCCTTCCCTCGGAGTCTCAGAGCGGCTTACAATCATCTTTCCCTTCTCCTCCCCACAACAGACACCCTGTGAGGTGGGTGGGGCTGAGAGAGCTCTTGACAGAGAACTGCTCTTCGGAGAACACGGCTCTGAGAGAACTAGTGACTGACCCAAGGCCACCCAGCTGGCTTGCATGTGGAAGAGTGGGGAATCAAGCCCGGTTCTCCAGATTAAAGTCTGCCGCTCTGAACCACTACACCACGCTGGCTCAATGCCCTTGCACAGACCCACAGCACAGCCTCGTTTGGGATACTGTGTCCTGTTCTGGCCGCACGTTTGAAAAGAAAAGGGCATGGCTGGGCTGGGAAGGGGTTCAAAAGACGGAGGGGGTTGGTGCGCTTCCTCTGCACGGCAAGGCAAAAAAGAGATAGGGGATTTTTCCCACTTGGGGAAAAACAGTGTGGGGGAGGGAATGCGGCAGGCAGCGTCACGCGTGAGAAAACAGACTGCGAAAACTCTTCCTCCCTCTCCCAGAACACTAGAACTTGCCGCGCCCGACACGGTTTGTGGGCAGGAGATTCAGGACAGACCCAAAGGGAAGATTATGAAGCTGTGGAACTCACTGCCACGGGGCGAGGGGACGGCCAACTGTTTAGCCAACTCAAGCCACAAATCCAGAGAGGAGCTGTACCAACAGCTGAATGGAACCTCCACGTTCAGGGGCCGTCTCTCTCTCTCAGTGCCAGGGGCTGGGGGAAGGGAGCTGCGGGGGGAGGCTTGGGGGCCTTGCAGGGCCTCTGTTCAGCCCCCAGGAGAAACGGGAGGGTGGACTAGATGAGCCCCAACAGTCGGACCTCGCAAGGCCCTTCCGCTGTTCGCAGGGAAAGCAAGAACTCCAAGGACAGTGCACGGGTGCCCCCTCCTGGTGAATACCCAGCAGTGCTCCAAGGGACATCCGCCCCAAGAAGATCCTGTAAAAATCAGCACGCCTCCACACCCATTCCCACCCAGCAGGCTCTGCCTCCCCGCCTCCCACTCCAGGGCTGCTGACCCCGACTGACCGACAGACTGTGTGTTGAAAGCGGCCACAATCTGGGGGCTGGCCAGGGCCTCCAGGCGGTTCTTCAGCGCCTCCAGGTGCACACACTTCTCCGAGTAGTCCGGCGTGTCCACCAGCACCGCCAGGCTGCTCTGCATGCTGGTCAGCTTGGCCGAGATCACCGACACGTCCTGCCCCGGGAGAAGACAGAATACCCCGCCAGCCTTGGTTAGAGCCAGGGCTTTTTTTGGAGAAAAAGCCCAGCAGGAACTCATTAGCATAATAGGCCACACCCAACAACAGAAACTCATTAGCATATCCAGCCACACCCCTGACAGCACCGCTCATTAGCACATTAGGCCGCACCCCCATGTTACCAGAAGTGTGGTCATCCAGCCACACCCACCTTTTGCTTGTTACTCTGTTTACCTTGTTTGTTGTCAAAACCCAGGGCCTTTTTTTGTAGCAGGGACTCCTTTGCATGTTAGGCCACACCCCTAATGTAGCCAACCCTAATGAGTTCCTGCTGTTGGGTGTGGCTTATTATGCTAATGAGTCTCTGCTGGGCGTGGTCAACTTGGGAGCCAGCCGGAACTCCGTTCCTGTGCCTTCCTGCCCCAAAACAGCCCTGGTTAGAGCCCTCCTGCCCTCCGAGGCTGACGTCTCTCCTCCCTCCCCTTTTCCCGGTTCTCTCTTCTCGGTTCTTGCACTGATCCTGTCTGTGCTGCCGCTGACGCCTTTTGTTCTCGTCTCAAAGGACAAAGACCTCGACTTCCAGGCTGGAAATCAAGCCAGCAGGCTCAGCAGCCGGCGCAGGCAGAACCAGCGCACAGACCTTTCGGCACAGCTGCTCCTTCCGAGCCACGCTCCTGCACAGATAGGGAACCACGGAAGTGGCGCTTTCGTGCACAGACAGTCAGGATGCTGCTGGGTTTGGCGAGTTAAAACACGTCAGTAATGACAGAGTTAACTTTGCTTGTCAGTCAACGGGAGGCGACCTGTTTATTGTAACCGATGGATTACCCAGCAAGAAAAGCCCACCCATCTTGTAGGAGGTCTTAGCTGAATGACCTGAACCTTAGCTTTGTGACTGGAAATCAATGTATCGGCTATTTAGCGTATTGGGGTCTCTTCCTCCCTTTGTTCTGTTTGGTGAAGAAGAGACGTCATTCCTGTAGCCACGGGAGGCGACCTGTTTATTGTAACCGATCGATTACCCAGCAAGAAAAGTCCACCAATCTTGTCTTAGCTGAATGACCTGAACCTTAGCATTGTGATTGGAAATCAATGTATCGGCTATTTAGCATATTGGGGTCTCTTCCTCCCTTTGTTGTTTGGTGAAGAAGAGATGTCATTCCTGTAGCAATCTCCTGGCAGGAGAAATGCAGGCTCCAGTCTCTGTTGGTTTGCATCCTGTTCACCTTTTCCCCGTCAGATCAAGAAAAGCTGTTTCCTTTTTTCAAACGTACACATGGACTCTGTGACTCTTTACCCATTGATCTGATGATTTAATCTCTCTGCTAAATGATATTTTTTCTAAGAATACCTGTCCGATGCCCTTCACACCCCACGAGGTGAGGGGCCCCCCCCCCCGTTTCAAGGGGGGAGAAAAAAAAACCAGAAATCCT
>NW_015161975.1:265319-274405 GCF_001447785.1 Gekko japonicus | reverse complement strand
GCTGGACCTCCTGATGGCACCCGGTATTTCTGGCCACTGTGTGACAGAGTGCTGGACTGGATGGGCCCTTGGCCTGATCCAACATTGGCATCTCTTATGTTCTTATGTTCTTAACTCCGCTCTCTCCCTGTTCGCAGCCACACAAGCAGGGCGGGGGGGGGAGGGGGGATACCTGGGTTTTAAAAGTCTCTTCGATGTCGGCGCTGAGTGTGCTCCACTTGTCGGCTTCTTGCAGCGACTCGGCCGCCAGCTGCATCCTAGACTTCACGTGATCCAGTTCCACCAGCACCTGGAATGGAGAGAGAGCGATGTGGGCGGGGGCAGGGAAGGGCAGCAGCCAAGGCTCCCTCTCAGCTGTGGAGTCCCGTGAGCAAAAATTCTACTTTGTGAGCTCCTGGCATTAAAGTGGTGAGCGAGCGATGTGGCTACGGCATAAATTGGTTTGCTCTGGAGCCCTCCTCCCTGAGCGGAGACAATAATGCGTGAGCCAGAGGCTAAAAAATGGTGCACTAGCTCACATTACCTCAGCTTAGAGGGGACACTGCTCTGGAGCCCTCCTTCTTGAGCGGAGACAAGAATGCGTGAGCCGGAGGCTAAAAAACTGTGAGCTAGCTCACACTACCTCAGCTTAGAGGGGACACTGCTCTGGAGCCCTCCGCCCTGAGCGGAGACAAAAATGCGTGAGCCGGAGGCTAAAAAACTGTGAGCTAGCTCACACTACCTCAGCTTAGAGGGGACACTGCTCTGGAGCCCTCCGCCCTGAGCGGAGACAAAAATGCGTCAGCCAGAGGCTAAAAAATGGTGAGCTGGCTCACACTACCTCTGCTTAGAGGGGACACTGCTCTGGAGCCCTCCGCCCTGAGCGGAGACAAAAATGCGTCAGCCAGAGGCTAAAAAATGGTGAGCTGGCTCACACTACCTCTGCTTAGAGGGGACACTGCTCTGGAGCCCCCATCGCGAGGCCACTCTTGTCTTCCTCCAATGACACCCAACTGGAGACTGGGATGCTTTCAAAATTCGCACGGCATACATGGCGGACATAATTTAAGACTAGTCCGTATTAGCAGATGGATGGGAGTTTGGTGCGGCACTCAGGTGGTTCCAGAGCAAGGCCACCTTCCCTTGGGTAGCCCCACGGGCAAGCAGTGCAGCCACAGCCACAGGGAGCGGGACCAGAGGATGCCCCCCCCCCCCGGGGTACCTGCATGGACTGAGCCGTGTCCTCCTCCAGCCGCTGGATGTCCTCCCTCACCAGGACCATCTGCTCCTTCAGGAAGCTGGCCTCCTGCTTCAGGGCCTCCACCTCCCGCAGGACCCGGGGCATGTTCTGCAGCGCCTGGTGACTCGTCTCTGCGGAAAGGCGCGGCAGCGGCAGGGGTCAGGCCCCACAGGCAAAGCCCCACTTCGTGGGGACTGGTGGGGGCTGTAAATGGGCCACCCCCAGAGCACCGGGACAGGCAGGAAGACGGCCATCCGAGTGGCTGGACGCAGAGGCAAGTCGCTCCCCTCGCAGAAGGGGAAGGGCCGGGCCACGGCTGGCTTTCGTGTTCGTTTATGTCTATTTGGATTGGTACCCCGCCCTCCTCCTGACGGGCTCAGGGCGGGTCCCGACAATATAAATACAGTCCAGCGACATAAAATCCCATGCAATTAAAACATCAAGACATATAAAACATGCAACTCTAACAAGAGCCAGCTATACTGGGGATAATTTCCCAGAGGTCTGTTAAATTTAGGGTCTCCGACCCAGGCTGCATATGGGGGCCGACCCAAGCGATAAGTGAGGGGCCGCGGGGCCCGACCCCGAGGAGAGGGACGCCCGCTGCCCCAACCAAATGCCCTGAGGAATTGTAGTAAGTCCCGCAGGGCCCTGATCGCCCTCGGGAGCTCATTCCACCAGGCAGGGGCCAGGGCCGAGAACGCCGCAGGGAGCCCCTGGCCACGGTTCCCAGAGAGGAATCTACAGCACGCCTTACCTTCCACTGCTTTGTTGACCTCCTGGATGAAGAGCTGGAGCTTCATGACGAGGGTGGCGGCGTGGGCATCCACCTTGCCCGGCGCCTCCTGCTGCACGGCCCGGAAGGCCCCGTTCACCCAGGCCTTCACCTCAAAGTCCTCTGCCAAGAACTTGGAGAAGTCCATGCTGGCCCTGCAGCACCCCCTTGCGGGGGGCACAGCAGCAGTGGTGGTGGGAGGCCCTGAGAGGGCAGAAGGGAGCCGGGCGTTAGCATCGACCCAGCCCCAGGGTTGCCAGCTCCAGGTTGGGAAACTCCTAGAGACTTGAGAGTGGAGCCCGGGGAGGACAGGCGACCTCAGTGGGGCACCGGGCCACAGAATCCACCCTCCGAAGCAGCCCTTTTCTCCCAGGGAACTGCGGCCTGGAGATGAACTGTAATTCCCGGAGATCCCTACCCAGCTCTCAAGTCGAGTGTGTCCAGCCCAACCACTCTCCATCTGAGAGAGAGGCAAGACTGAAGCTTATTTATTTATTTTTGTATTTATAGTCAAATGTACACCATCACCCCCTCCCCGCAAAGCAGGCTCAGAGCGGCTTCCAACAACAAACACAACAATACAGAATAAAAACATAAAAAATACAGAATTAAAACACAGCATTTAAAATAGTACATTACAAAATATCAGAATACTGGCGGCAGTTAAAAATCAAACGAATAAAGTGCTTTCCAACAAAGTGCTTTGGTGTTATTCCACATAAAGTGTTTAGATATTATTCTGCTCGTTCTTGAGGCAGCTGCTCAATGTTAACATTATGGGCCGTGCACTAGGGTGGCGGCCCCTAATTGTATGCCTGGCGGAAGAGCTCCGTCTTGCAGGCCCTGCGGAACTGTGAGAGGTCCCACAGGGCCCTGATCTCCTCCGGGAGCTCGTTCTACCAGGTAGGGGCCGCCACCGAGAAGGCCCTGGTAGTGGTAAGCCTGGCCTCCCTCGGGCCAGGGAGGGTCAACCGATTTTGAGACCCAGACCGTAGTGCTCACTGGGGTATATATGGGGAAAGGCGGTCCCGTAGGTATGTTGGACCCCGGCCATATAGGGCTTTACAGGTTCAGTTCACCTTTATTGGCATAAAATACCTTTAAAAGGATTACTATATATATGGGGCCATTCAGCCTACCATTAGGGGCATCTCAAAGTTCAGGGGGAAACAAGATTTGTTGGCTAAGCCTTTGCATTTCAGTGTCGAGGACTCTACGTTTAATCATCTGAAAAGCGCCTGTAAATGGGAGCATGAAGAGTGAGTCCAGTAGGACGCCCATGGCAGTTATTTTATTCTCAATGTGTGATCGCCATTTGGACACATTTGACTCTGTGAGCATTTGTGGTCGAAGGCTTCCTTGGTCCACACTGTAATGAAGACGCAGCCAGTATTTTACTGCCCTTAGCCACCCACCCGATTCCACAGAATTCAACCCAGTTTCTAAACACAGGGCTGCATAAGGTACACAGCGTGGCATTCCCACGATCTTTCAGGTCCAAAGCAACCAGGCGTCCAAATGGCTCAGCCGCTGCCCCCAAAACACAGCCGGGCAGGTGCTGAGCCCACTGGGAGGCCTAGATCCCCCCCAAGCAAGGGCGTTTCCCCAGCTCCCTGTTAGACCTTCCCTCCGTGGAGCACAGGACAGAATGCAGCAGGGTTGCCAGATCCGGGCTGGGAAATACCTGGAGACTGTGGGCATGGGGAGGGGAGGGGGCTTCCATGGGGGATATAATAATGTCAATTAGGGTCCACACTCCAAGGCAGCCATTTCCTCCAGGGGGGACTTGCTCTCAGTCAGCTAGAGATCAATTGCAATAGCGGGAAATCTCCCGGTGCCACCTGGAGCCTGGCACCCTCCTCTTCCCCCTTCATCAGACCTGTGAGGTGGATTGTGCAAAGCTAGGCCAAGTCTCCCAGGTCTGGTCCACACATGCGAGAAGACAAGGACGGCGGGAGCTCAGAAATAGGCAAGGGACGGATCCCAGCACGGGGCTTTTCTTTGCGCAAACAAAATCCCATCGCAGCAAGCAGAAATGGGTCTACACCCGCCCTACTGCGCTGGTTTCCCATTGGCAGCAACTTCCCTGCCCGTACAGGTAGACTTCCTCGGGACAAGGAGGCTCCATTGGTCTGCCCACGGCACTAGGAAGAAGGGAGCCCGGCTAGGCTACGAAGTTTGCCCTCCGCTGGAATCAGGCCTACTACAAATGCTTCCACCTAACTCACTTTTACGCACACCCCACCCCCAGGGGTGCCCCGGGAGCTCACCTGCGCGCACGCGCAGCCCGCAACAACCTCGCCCTACCTGCCTGCGGCGCCGTCAGCCCACCCAGCTAGCCGCCATCTCGACTGAGGGCCTCTGTGCCTTCCGTAGCTCCGCCTTCCGCGGCTTCACGCCCTTCCTTCGGAGACTTCCGGGAATTCCTCCGCACACGACTGCCATTGGCCCAGCACGGCTTAACGCGGACCCGCATTGGTTCACAGACCCCGCCTATTCCAGACGCACGTCATCCTGCGATTGGTTGCTGGACGCTCAGCTGGTCCTTCCAGCCAATCGGAATCCTTCGTCTTTGCAGCGCCTCCTTCAGGGCGGAGGACGAAGTGGGCCACGCGGGCGGGTCGGAAGAGGAGCAGCCTGTCAAAAGCAGGCGCTCCTGCAGGGGCGCAGCGGGCAGCCTCCTCCCGGTACAACAGGAATTCATGCACAGACAAAACACCCTTCCTTGAGACCCGGGGGCAGGCTCTTTTGGACTCATAGAAGGTTTTGCTTAGCACCTCCCCAATCCCCCCCCCCACAGAACTAATCTCAGGGAAGAGTGTACCCTTGTACGAGTATGTCACTGACACTGATTGGCTGAGCCAGTTCCCGCTTGCGATCCTGCTTGGCAGACTATCTAAGGCCTGAATGCAACCTCATTAATTTTATTTATTTCATTGGACTTGTGAATCGCCCACCTTGCAAGCAGGCTCTGGGTGATTTAGGGTAAAGGTAAAGGCTTCCCTTGCTCGAAAGCCAGTCGAAGATGACTCTAGGGTTGTGGTGCTCATCTCCGTTTCCAAGCCAAAGAGCCAGCGCTGTCTGAAGACGTTTCCGTGGCCATGTGGCCGGCATGACTAGACGCCGAGGCGCACGGAACACTGTGACCTTCCCACCGAAGCGGTGCCTATTTATCTCCTTGCAATTTCTTGCTTTCAAACTGCTAGGATGGCAGGACCTGGGGCCAGAGACGGGAGCTCACTCTGTCATGCGGCACACTCGGGTCTCGAACTGCCGACCTTTTTACAACCTCATAAAACATTTTAAAAATGCAATTGTTTATTAGATCCCCCCTCCCCCATGCGTGCAAACACCCACGGGGGTTCTCACAGGCCCCTCCCTCCTCACAGCTCCTGCGTTCAGTGTGAATGTCTTTGCACTTCCCCGGGGCCAGGCAGCAGATCCGGAGCCATCCGCCAGGGAGTCCACTTGCACAAGCCTCATTGAAATGAACAGGGACTGTGCCAGCCTTTGACAGATAACGCCAGTCAGGCCTGTACAGAGAACGGGAGCAGGGTGGCTCGGGTGAGAAGAGCAGAGACAACAAGGGCAGCGGGAGAAACTGGGAAGCCCCGCAGGCAGGGGGTCTCCCCCCCCCCCGTCCTGCTCCCGGGGCACCTTTCCTGGTGATGCCGGTGTGTGCCAGCTGCCCAGCTCCCTCTGCCACGGGGCTTGCTGCTCTGCCCAAGCAACTCTGCCCAAGGACCAGTCTGCAAAAGCTGCCCTAGAGGATCCGCAGCCGGGTGCATCCAGCTTTCTCTGCCACCTCCACTCCCTCCACCTTTGGTGTTTCATGTGTGCAAAACCCAGGATGGATCAGAGGACAGAATGAGGGTGAAGCTCCCTCCCACAGCACCGGCAGCAGACCCACGTGGGAAAAACGGAGGACAAATTCAAACGCCGCTTGATAGACTTGCAGGAACAGGGGCACGATTTGGACAGCTTGTGGGCCCCAGGCGCATGTTGCCGACTGAAACTGGTTCTGGTGGAAAGGCTGCTTTGGGGTTTAGCCCGCAAACAAAAGATCCTGACGAGCGGCAAGCTTCACTCCACACTTCTTCATCCACAAACTGGGCCGTATTCAGACCTGAGAGGCAGACGAGGTGGTCCAGCGCACTCTCTCCACGGTGGTTCCAATCCAGATTTCCTCTGGTGGGGGGCACAGCCCAGAACTCCAGAGGAATTGTGAGTTACATCACCAGAACTTTGGAACTCCCTCTCCTGCGAGATCTGCCTTTCTCCCTCGACCAGTGTCTCTCACTAGCAGGTGAAGACTTCATTCTCTAGTATTCTTTGGGCGTTTTAAATTGAATGTTTCTGTTTCTAACAGCATTTTTATTGTTTAAAGATTCTGATTTTATTTATTTATTTTACAGTTAGGTGCCTTGTGGACCCTGAGTGGCTGGAAAGGCAACAAAAAACTCATCCAAACAAAGTTTGAGTCCAGGGGCACCTTTAAGACCAACAAAAGTTTAATTCTGGGTATAAGCTTTATCTGAAGAAGTCTGCATGCACACGAAAACGTATGCCCAGAATAAGACTTTTGTTGGTCTTAAGAGTGCCCCTGGACTCCAACTCTGTCCCGCTGCTTCAGACCAAGGTAGCTACTCCCCTCCCTCCCCGAATCTAGCAGAATTCATCAGAAAACGCTGAGAGGGTGGGTGGGAGGCCTCCCTCCAGTGGCCAAGAAGAGCAGGCCGGAGTTTCCCCCTCAATGGCTCACCTCCCTGGAGCTACACCAACCTCCACAGCTTAGAGGGAGCATTGCCTATGAGGGTAGGTGGGGCTGGGAGCAAGGCTCCCTCTAAGCTGTGCTGTGAGCAGAAATCCTACTTTGTCAGCTCCTGGCATTAAAGTGGTGAGCGAGCGATTTGGCTACTGGATACATTACTTTGCTCTGGAGCCCCATCCTCCCTGAGCTGAGACAAAAATGCGTGAGCCGGAGGCTAAAAAACTGTCAGCTAGCTCACACTAACTCAGCTGAGAGGGAACACTGGCTGAGAGAGCTCCGAGAGAACTTGTGACTGACCCAAGGTCAGCTTGCTGCAGGGGAACCAACCCCGTCCCGCCGGGATTAGACCCCGCCACTCCCAACCCCATGCGATCCATAAAGTCTGAACATTTTTATCAAAAAGGTGCTGATTGGTTCACAGAAAGAGGATGCCGAGTAAATCCTCAGCCCCTCCCAGAAATCTGAGGGCAAGCTCCGTTCCCCCCCCTCCTTCCACTGTCTTCAGCTCCCTCCCCAGAGCTCCGCGTGGGGGAAATCGGTCACCTCCCCCTCTTCGCAGTGGGGCTGCCGGCCCTGGGTGTAGAGCAGCCGGTACTTCAGTCGCAGGGGAGCCTGAGGAGGGAGAAGAAAGGGTCAGAATCTCTGCAGCGCCCCCACACGCCCTCCTGCCCCCTCCCCCCCGTCCTGCACTGGGCCAGCGGCAACGGCTCCCCCCGCCAGGGCCAAACGCTCCTGGTGCCGCAATCACACCAGCGCTGTTCTCTGGACGCTGACCCAGCCCACCTGCCAACTTCCCCCCCCAGCCCCCCCCCGGCCCTCACCTGGAGAGGGTTGGCCACCAGCAGGACTTGGGAAATGACCGCCGGGGGCAGGAGTGGGTTGAAGGCCTGCAGGGCGGAGCCTGTGGCTGGTTGCAGCTTGATGGACATGGACTGGAGAGGAGGAAGAGGAGGAGGAGGTTGCATTTATACCCCACCCTTCACTACCCAGGGGAGTCTCAGAGCGGCTTACAATCTCCTTTCCCTTCCCCTCCCCACAACAGACACCCTGTGAGGCGGGTGGGGCTGAGAGAGCTCCGAGAGAACTTGTGACTGACCCAAGGTCACACCAGCTGGCTGCATGTGGAGGAGTGGGGAATCAAACCCGGTTCTCCCGGATTAGAGTCTGCCACTCTTAACCACGACACCAAACGAGCTCTCCTTCCTGCTCCTGCTGAGAACTCTTAGTCTGCTGATTCTCCTAGCTAGACAGACTTCTCTCTCCTCTTTCTTACAAAGTTTGTAGTAATAATAATAATAGTTGTTGTTGTTGGATTCATACCCCGCCCTTCATTCGGAGTCTCAGAGTGGCTTACAATCGCCTTTCCCTTCCCCTCCCCACAACAGACACCCTGTGAGGTAGGTGGGGCTGAGAGAGCTCTTTTGAGGACTGCTCCTGAGAGAACAGCTCTGAGAGAACTTGTGACTGACCCAAGATCACACCAGCTGGCTGCATGTGGAGGAGTGGGGAATCAAACCCAGTTCCCCCAGGTTAGAGTCCGCGCTCCCAACCATCACACCACAATTCAAGCTTAGCTCCCAAGAACTCTCAAAGAGGCCGCAAGATTTTCCAGAGATCTCCTCGGACTCTGGAGGCTACTGGACTCTCGGCTTCTCGGTGCCGGCCAGCTTTTTTAGAAAGCCCCAGTGTGAATGGCTGGCTGAGTTCGGAGGAAAGAGGGGCCCCTTCCAGCCACTCACCTTTGGCACCGCGGCCTGAAACACCACCTGCTGGGTCGGCTGAGGAGACGTGCTCAGGAGAGAGAGGACCATCACGCGGGCAGCCAGCTGGCCGGGCACCGGGTCCCTGGCGAAGTGCAGCAGGGCCTTAAGGCCGTTCCGCTCGTAGACGGTGACCGGGGGAATCGGGCCTGCCGGGGAAAAGAACGGGAAAGGCAGCTGTCGGCAGGGAGGAGAGGCACGAGGAAGGGGGGGGAGACGGCCCCTGGCGCCCCCTTCCCAGCAACACCATTGCCCGGCAACAACCCCACCACCACCACCGAAGGAAAGCCTGAAATCCCCGGCACTTACTCAGCACGACAGATTCCAGAGGGATGAAAAGATTAGCTAGGAGGTTTGCTGGGCAGGAGGGTGACGGAGGGGTCACTTGCGGGAGCCCACAGGAGAAGGCAGCCTCCCTCGCAGGGCTGTTGGGAAGACCTGGCAGAGAGAGAGAGAGAGCGAGGAGGCTGGAGGCGGCTTCTCTGCTTACAGCCGGGGGGGGGCCCTTCCCTGCCGCTCCGTCCCGGACTCCCCCAGCTCTCTCCCGCCCACCCACGGCCC
>NW_015161975.1:261294-264879 GCF_001447785.1 Gekko japonicus | reverse complement strand
CCCACGCAGAAGGGTCCAAAGAAGCCCCCACCTCACGCCCAGGTTCCCTTTTCCTTGCCCCCCAAGAGGGGTGGATTGGAACCCACCCCCACCCCCACACAGAGGAGTCCTGGCAGAACTTGTGCCCACTTAACTGGGCACTGCCGCAGCCCTGGTGCCTGGCGGGGGCCTGTTCTTACACGCGCCACGGCTGCTGGACTCTCCCCTGCCCTCCTCGCCCGCAGGAAGCAGCGCCAAGGGATGCCCGGTCGCCAGGCTCAGGTGCCCCAGGCAATGCCTCCCTCTAGGCTGTGGAGTCCTGTGAGCAAAAATCCTGCTTTGTGAGCTACACTGGCGTTAAAGTACTTGTGAGCGAGCGATAGGGCTCCTGCATCAATGAGTTTGCTCTGGAGCCCCATCCTTCCTTCCTGAGCGGAGACAAGAATGTGTGAGCCGGAGGCTTAAAAACGGTGAGCTGGCTCACACTGTTTAGAGGGAACACTGCCTGTGAGCAATGCTCCCTCTAAGCTGTGGAGTCTTGTGAGCAAAAATCCTGCTTTGTGAGCTACTGGCCTTAAAGTACTTGTGAGCGAGCGATTCGGCTGCTGCATAAATGAATTTGCCCTGGAGCCATCCTTCCTGAGCTGAGACAAAAAAAATGTGTGAGCCGGAGGCTAAAGAACTGTGACCTAGCTCACACTCACCCAGTTTAGCAGGAACACTCCCCCCCCGCCCCCGCCACTGACCTAAGGATACCAGCTCTTCATCCAGGGAGTGAGTGGAGGAGGAGGAGGAGGAAGAAGGCTTGCTCTTGGCCTTTCCTTGGAAGGACCCGGGAGTGCCGAAGGCAGAGTCCAGCTCGGAGAAGTCGATGAGCGAGGGGGTCCCGGCACTGTCTGGAGGGGGCTGGGGGGCTGCTGGAAGAAAGCCAGATGTCGGGGAGAGAGAGAGGCCAGGGGGCAAGGCCCAGGAGGAAGAGGAAGAAACAGAAGGCAGCCCACCTCTGTGGTCTTGGCAAGAAGCCGTGCCCATCGACACCGGCTCTCTCGCTCGCTGCTCTGCCTTAGCAAAGGGCCTCCTCTCGACCCCAGCTTTGCCCAGAAATAAGTCCAGGGTTTTATTGTGTATAATGCCAAAGGCTGGCCCGTCACAATACAAAAAAAAAAGAGGATATATATAATTCTAATCGTACATAGATAAAACAGCGATTAAAAGAATTTGCACACAGATATGGACCAGCTATTAATGTTATAAACGATAAAATTGGGGAGAAAAATAAACCCGGTTAGTCATGAAAAGGTTAATTTTCTGAGCAGAACAGTGTCAGCTAATAAGAAGACCAGCTTGTCAATATAATTTTTTTTGTCCTATTAGCAGATTATCAAGAAATTGAGACCTAACTGCTGTATACATAGGACCGAATAATATAAAGTGAAGAATGTCCTCTGGGACTGAGGCACTGCATATAGGTAAAGGTGAAGATTTCCCTTGCTCGAAAGCCAGTCGAATCCGACTCTAGGGTTGCGGTGCTCATCTCCGTTTCCAAGCCGAAGAGCCAGTGCTGTCCGGAGACTTCTCCGTGGTCATGTGGCCGGCATGACTAAACGCCGAGGCGCACGGAATGCTGTTAGGAGGGGAAGCAATTATTATTATTTATTTATTATTTATTTGATTTTTCTCCCACCCTCCCGCCGAAGCGGCTCAGGGCGGCTTACAACATTAAAACCAATAAAACAATGCCTCTAAAACAATCTATAACAGTACACTAAAATCATAATTTACACACAGTACAACATGCTGTTAAACCCGGTTAATCATGAAAAGGTTAATTTTCTGAAGCTGCAGTCTTAGCCCTGGTTGTTTTCATGGCCAAGGCGAAGGGAGACACTCTAGAAATGACGAGCGGATCAGTGTCACCTGGGGCATCGACAGCCCCAGCTGCAGGGTTCTGGCAGGTGCCCACCACCTGCTTGTACAGGCCCAGTGCCCGGGTGAGGCGGTCGTTGGCCTGAAGTATCTCAGCTGTGGGCGCAGAAAGGAAAGGAGTGGAGTACAATGACAAAATATCTGGTCCAACCACCTATTCACAACTCCTGCACTGAACATTAGGTTACAGAACTTTAAATTACATGCCAGATGGTATTTAACACCAACACGTTTCACTCATATAATCCCTACATTAAATCCGTACTGTTGGGAGGGCTGTGGACTTCTTGGGACATTCCGGCATTGCTGGTGGGGTTGCCGCACAATAGCATCGTTTTGGGAAATGGTTGTGAGATACTCTGAACAAATAGTAAATATTAAAATCCCTTTTACACCAGAATCTGTTTTACTAAATCATTGGCCAACTCTTAAAACTATCCAGATACAAAATAGACCTTCTCTTAATTTTTCTTATTGCTGCTAAGACTCTAATAGCTCAAAATTGGAAGTCTAAAAAATCCCCGACTTTGAGTCAATGGTTTATGAAACTATGGGATTTAGCTATGTCAGATAAAATGGCAACACAGATGTTAGCCTTTAATACCACTCAGAAATCTTCCAAATGTTTAGAAAAATGGTTTCCTCTCTTTGATTATATTACAAATCCCCCCTGAACAAGAAATGGTCTACTCCAAAAAAATATCTAGACTTTGTATTTTATTGAGTACTTATTAAATGCCTCATTTTGTTGTTAAAACCTGTTGAGTGTGTAGTGACATGAAGTAGTTTAAGAAATGTTTAACTGTTTGTGTATTGAATTTATAAGTCAATTTGAACTGATTGATTATGTTGCATCTGTTGAAGAAAATAAAAAAAATGTAAGATTCAAAGGAGAGGAGCCCTCCGAGAGCTTGGCTCTTCTGAGAAGGAAGGAAGGAAGGAAGGAAGGAAGGAAGGAAGGAAGGAAGGAAGGAAGGAAGGAAGGGAGGGAGGGAGGAGGGAGGGAGGGGGCCGGAGGCAGCCTGAGCTGTCGTGCCCTCTGTCATCCCAGGGCAAGGGGAGTGCTGCGGCTCCTCAGCCCAAAGCACAGGGCACTCGGCACATGCTCAAGGGTCTGCTTGGCCTGTGTGCAGCCCCTGGCACACTCCGTGACCCATCAGTGTGCACCACACACAAACGCCACCCGTGCCTCACTCGCTTGCAAACTGCGGCCGTGACCCCCATGCGAGGTACTGCCAACATCCATGTATTACTTTGCAAGCGCCGCTTCCCTCAATCTGGGGTTGGTGCAAAGTGAACCAGGAATCGGCCACCGCAAGAGCAGCCCTGAATCCAAATGGAGCTGCCCATGCAAAAGGGGGTGGGGGAGGCTGGCCTCAACACCTGCCAGGCGGTTTCTCACACTGAAGCTGGGAGTTCTTCAGCACAAATTTTACACTTCCAGCAGACATCTGGAAAGAAGCTCCAGAATTCACAGCCCGCCAACACGCCGGTTCACAGTTTATAAATGGACACCTTGGAAAGCCAAGATTTTGCCATTATGTAGCCTGGCTTAGTCAAAGACTTCTCCAGGAGAAGCATTTGCAAATCCAGCTGTTCTCCAAATTCAGGAGAGAAAAGAGTTGGGATTTATACCCCGCCTTTCACTACCCAAAGGTGTCTCAGAGCGGCTTACAAACT